>NC_059502.1:3939393-4242424 GCF_914767665.1 Harmonia axyridis
TAACTACCTGGAATCCCCTGAGGTCAATTTGGTCGAAGGTTCTTAATTTTGTTTCGTTAAGTGTTATAATATCTATTTTATTTGAATTTAGAAAATGCGAAAGTTCATGAATTTTGGATTTTATGCCGTTGACATTCCAGGTAGCTAGTTCGAGTGTGTTAGAACCCCCCATCTTCGAGATTAGAAATGAAATTAAAGAATATTTCAAATTTTTCAATTGGATTCTCAGCATGATCCATTTGTGTATTTAGTTGTTTGATTGATTTCAAAAATTTCTCTATATTGATATGTTTATTGAGTTTCTCGAATTCATTTTTAATTTCGAAGAATGGGTTGTTACCCGATCCTACCTTTTTATTTTGTTGTGGGGTTTCCTCGATTTTTTGAGTTTCTTGGCGTTTCCTTTCTTCATAGGCCCTCTTCCGGTCCTCCCATGGATTCGTAGCCGGGGGTGGAGCAGGAACGAATTTCTTAGGTGCTGCAATTGTCGGCCTGGTCTTAGCCTGACGTTTCTCTAAGATTTTGAGGTACACTTCGCACTGTGTACTGTTAGCTGGATGTTTACCTTTGCAGTTCGCACACTTGGCTGGCGTACTTCTGTCCTTCGGGCAGTCCTTGGTGAGGTGGTTTTCCGCACATTTCAGGCAAACTGCTTTGCTAAAGCAGTTTGAGGTTGCATGTCCCCATTGCTGGCAGCGATGACACTGAATTATTTGCTTTGATGTGCTGTATCGTTCCCATTCAATTCTGGTGTAACTTAAAACTTTGACGTTTCTTTGTAGTTGCTTTAATGTTACTTGATTATCGGTTATAACAAGGAATAAAGGAACTTTGGTTCCTTTCATTTTATAAGACTCTTTTACAGGAACTTGATACAACTCCCTGAGTTCTGAGTTTATCTCTTCTAGATTGGGATTGTGCTCTAGGCCTCTCAACACAAATGCATGTGTCTTTTCATCTTTCAGTGTGAAAGAGTGGAAATCCTGGTCCGTTTGTTTGAAGTGTTTCTTCACTAGATGGTATTCTTCAAGTTTCTCTATAAACAGGATTGTCGAGTTTCTCCCGTATTTTATGTGAAACTTGCCTCTGCATAATGTCTTTAATAGTTCGACGATATGTCTGTGATCACTAATTATTCCGTGGATCACAATTGGTGGTGGTTTTTGATCCGTCTTTTTCTCTGATGGTTCCATCATCTCGTCCTCGTCGTGCATCACGAATTCTTCGTTTTTGAGGGTAGCATACCTGTTCACAGTCCTCAATTTGAGGGACTGACTCGTTTTCATCGTATTCGCAGCACTTGTCGAGGGGTGCGAAAAGCTGGCATTTTCTATATCTGTAATTCTCCTCTTCCGTTTTTCTGGATGAGGTCCAGAGGGGGACTCCATTTGGATATCTGGTTCCATTTCAGGAACCAGGGATACTGGTCGATATACTCTTTCTACACTCACTATTATAATTCACTTAAGTAATGATACTTTAAAAGCACACACTCACTACTAGGTAACTAAGACGCTAATCGTAATAACAATAATAAAACTCTAATACTCACTCAGTGATATACTACAGAAATGATCCTGTGAAGTATGATCTTAATTTTTAAAATTTGCAAAATCGTGCCTACAGACCTGAAATGGTATAGAAGTACTTCGTATCGAAAATCACGTGGCGCCATCTGTCGAACAAAGTTTTCAACTTTATTTCAAACTGGCTATGGCGGCGCTTGCGAATGACAGAAGGCATCGTTGCCAGATCGAGTGGTTTTTCCCCAAATATTAGGATTTTATTTAGGAGGAAAAGTTTTCGACGGAGGAACAACCTTTCTAATACTTAATTATTCCCGAATTATATTGATTCAGAGTCGAAGTTTGAATGTAAAACTGAATTGAAACAAGATCACAAGAGCGTCTATTGTTCTACTCTCGATTATTTATTTTTATTTATCTCGAATCTATTCGTTGGTCGTTGGAAATGATGAACCAGAGCGTTCATTAGTTTGAAGCCCGACGATAATCATCGAGCGAGGTTTGCCACAGCTCAACGATTCTCTTTGTTACGTTGCCCATCTGAGTGTGCATGACAGCGGTCGTAAAGTGGGTAAAGGTACATGTTAATAATGCAAACGGATACATTAACCGATATAATATCGAAAAACTCCATCGGTATTTCTCTCGATTGGAGGCGTCGACGCCCTTGAAACTCGAACGACGCCCGCAAGCCAGAGAAAAAAATGGTGTACACGTAATCGTATATTTCATTGTGTATACTTTGGCCAGGTGCAAAATGATTATTTTCGCTTGGAAAATTGATAAATTATAACTATAAGACGAAAATTGGTTGAAATTGAATTTTTTTCCATGGGTGTCATATCGGGTGGTGTTGACGCCCATGGTTTACTTCCAAAAAGACAAAATGGATTTACACATTCTACAATGTGAACTGAGGAAATTTCACGAGGTGTTGACTTTATTTTATGTTGATCGATTCCAAATGATCATTTTGGGAAATTAAACACCAAAATTGTATTTCTGTATCTATAAACCTATTATATATTTTTATTTTATTGGTGTCGCAATCAAAATGAGATTTCGAATGGTTATTTTACGTCTAAATGCAAAATTTCATCTCGATTGAATATGCAGTTTTGAAATTGACACATCTACAAGGAGAAAATCTTGGTGCTCTAACACTAAATCCTCAAAGAATTCAGTATATGCAATAGAAACATAATCTAATCTAATCTAGGATTATAGAAAAAATTGAGTGCTTTGATAGACACTATACCTGTCTTCATCCTTTTAGCTGTTTATATTACACAATGGAGGTGAGTACTTCTTCAATGAAAATATTTATAACAATTTTTTTTTCAAGAACTTCGTATTTACAGATATTACTTTGATAATATTCAAGAATGAATATTTATTTCATTTTTTATTTTGAATGTTATTCAATATTCTCCATAAATATAATACTTTTAAATAAAAAAGTCTAGGGGTGTTAAATCCATTGTTCTTGGTGTCAAGTAAATGTGGAAATATGAAATACCAGGATATCGAATTCATCTTCAATTAATCAATACATTTTTGATTCCAGGGTGCCGGTAAGATGTTCAGTTTAGGTTTAGGAGTTCAGTTGACCATTAAATAAACGTTCAATTTGAAAAGGATAATCAGTTTACCAAAATATTTGAAATCCATATTCTTAAAAAGGGATACTTTGAATCTTGCTGTATGCTTAGGTGGTTTTTCAGGATTATTCAGGGTAATCCTAATTGAATTTTCAGAAATTCGTAACTCTGAATGTCATTCATTTCGGTTTTTAGACTGTTATTTGTTTACTAAGGAGAAGCACTGGCAAGGTTGTTCCAATTTCTGCTATTCCAGCGGGAGCAATTGCTGGAAAGGCTTTTCCAAAATTTCCAGACACTACTGTCGCTCTATATACGTGTCAAAATTTGGCCAAAGCGAGAAAAAACACAACTGTCAGTCAGCTGGCAAGGTTATGGCATCAGTATTCTAGGGTTCGCAAAGTATGATATTCATTGATATTACCTCCAAAAGTGCCAAACCATAAACAGCGATTATTATATAGCGTTCTTGGATCGTTTGAAGGATGAAATCGTTAAAAAACGGCCCCATTTGAAGAAAAAAGGTGCTGTTTCATCAAGACAATGCGCCGTGTCACAAATCAATGAAAACAATGGCCAAATTGCATGAATTGGGCTTCGATTTGCTTCTGCATCCACCGTCTTCACCAGATCTGGCCCCCAGCGACTTTTTCCTGTTCTCAGACCTCAAAAGAATGCTCGCTGGAAAGAAATGGCCGAAACTGAGGCCTATTTTGAAGCGAAAGACAAATCGTACTACAAAAATTGTATCGAAAAGTTGGAAGATCGCTATTATCGCTGTATCGCCCTCGAAGGCAACTATGTTGAATAATAAAATCGAAATTTGCCAAAAAAAAAATTGTTTTACTATGGTAGACCGGGAATTTTTCAATTGGCCTGTTAGTATTTAGTGAAAATATGTCGAAAATTCAGGAGGTGATTCTTTGATCAGAAATAAGGAATGATATTCAGGAAAAGTCCTATACATATTTGGAAATATATGAAATTATTCCGTCAATAACATAGAAACAACACCAATCTATACGTCGCTTAAACCAACAAAAAAAAACCACAATTAAAACAACTTTTTTCACACCACTCCATATCATAACAAAAATATTTATAGTTCCATTAATTACCCCATCAAGGCGCCAACTGGTGACGTCACTGCTCCCGTACACGGTAACCAACATGACGGACGAAACGCTCATACGGGCGTACCAACTGTAACTGACAGTCGGTATACACACACACATACAACGACGTGAAACCAGAAGAAAATCCACAAAAGAATCTCTTTCATCTAGGTCAAACAGTTTAATCAGTTGTTGTTATTATTATTACGATGATGATGAATATCGAGATACAGGAAGAGATCGACGCGTGGATGGAAAATATACGACGCGTAGAGGTCAGGGTTCGAGCTGAGAATGCCTTAATCGAAGGGAGATAAGTCACAAGTTAAAGCCAAGCTGAAGTTTTACTTTTCTTCGATATTCAAGTTGAAAGGAACAATCGAATAATATGAAGGTGTTCCTTCCATTGTCTGTGTAACAAACGAAACCCGCAGTCTCTCTATTCTTGACCTTAAACGTTTCGTGTATCCAAGTCGTTTGTTGTAGTAAGGCTGTGGCTGGAGAGCTCGAGTGCTCGTGCACTTGAATGAACTGCAAGCAAGCAGTTGTCGAGCTATGAGATATACTGGGTTTATATTGGGTGTTTTTTTCGAGGTATATAACTTTAAGTTGGCATTACTGTTCGAGATGGCGACCGATTTAACAGCTGTCAAGTGATTTATTCTCAGTTTGGGTTTGGCAATTCATCATGAATAGACTCACGCCTGAACAACGCTTGCAAATAGTGCAATTTTATTTCGAAAATAATGGTTCTGTGCGGAATACGTATCGCGCACTACGTCCATTTTATTTTGTTTAGCGATGAAGCGCACTTCTGGTTGAATGGCTACGTCAACAAACAAAACTGCCGCATTTGGAGTGAAGCTAATCCTCAAGTGTATGTCGAAACACCGTTACATCCAGAAAAACTGACTCTTTGGTGCGCTTTATGGGCTGGTGGAATCATTGGTCCGTACTTCTTCAAAAACGATGATGGGCAGAACGTTACAGTCAATGGTGATCGGTATAGAGCCATGATTACTAACTTTTTCATTCCTGAATTGAACAACCATGATGTCCAGGAGCTGTGGTTCCAACAAGACGGCGCAACATGTCACACAGCTCGTGCCACAATGGATTTATTTAAAAAAATGGTTTGGTGACCGCCTAATTTCACGTTTTGGACCTGTGAATTGGCCTCCAAGATCTTGTGATTTAACACCGCTAGACTACTTTCTGTGGGGCTATGTAAAGTCATTGGTCTATGCGGATAAGCCACAAACCCTTGACCATTTGGAAGACAACATTCGCCGTGTTATTGCCGATATACGGCCACAAATGTTGGAAAAAGTCATCGAAAATTGGACATCCAGATTGGACTACATCCGAGCCAGCCGTGGCGGTCATATGCCAGAAATCATATTTAAAATGTTATGCCACAAGATTATCTTGCGGATAAATGAAATCCATGTCAATCGAATAATCCATCGTTGTTTTATTGCAATTTAAAGTTCTATAGCTCTAAAAAAAAATACCCTTTACAAGCTAGACCGAAAATATTGCTAGTGTGAGTGTAGAAGAAGATTCAAATTTATTCATTCCTCGGCGCGCCAAACATTCGGGCCTCTCTTACGGCCCGCTATGGCGTATTTTGCACCTACACGTTCCGTTTTGGCTTTATTGCAAGACAAATTCTCAGGACCATTAAGTTCATAGTTTCGGCGATATGAATTGGCCACCAAGATCTCATGATTTATAGTCTTTGGATTTTTTTTCGTGTTAGTTAATGACGATAATCCTCTATATATTGACGATCTAAAGACTAACATCTGTCAAGTTATTGGTGAGATATTACCCGAAATGTATCGGAAAATCATAGAAAATTACATATCAAGGATAGAGTTCTGTAAGAGATCACGCGAAGGACATTTAAATGTATTAAAATGTATTGCTATCACCACAATGGACGAGAATATGGAAAAATTAAAAAAAAAACTGTAATGGATTTTACATTGCAAATTCTACCAACTCTAAATATAAAAACTGAAAATTTAAATTGGGGTCAAAAAAATTCTCTCCTAACGATTAAAAGCTTCATTATAGGAATTAATAGACCAGAATCATGTCGAACGCATGATTTCCTGAAATTTTGGCGTAGATACAATCATCGGGCAAATAGAAACGTAGATCATGACCAATGGGACAGATTTGAACGTGCATCAAAAACGTACACGAGAAATCCAACGATGCATCACTAAGTTGCAAGGTTGCCAGATTGGTGGGTTTCTCCGGAAATTCGGGAATTTTTGAATACATGTAGTTTTTTTTTTATTTTTACTGATGAAAAACATAAAAAATAAAGCCTTCTTTGATGATTTACAATTGAAAAAGAATATTTTAGAGAGTATAAAAAAGAGTTATGTTATGTAAATAATTATTTTCCCAATTTTGAATGATCCATTATTTTAACTTTTATTGCCATATCAACTAATTATATCTGAAGATTAATGTTTTAAAGAATCCGATAGAAATTAGAATAAAATTTTTAAAAACTATAAGGACTTTCCTGGGATAAAACTTTGTATGCATCATCATTGTAAGAACACATATGGTCTTATATAGTAAAAAATTAACTCCTTGCATTGGTTGGAGATTACCCACGTACCTAAAAATGGAAATAAAAAGGTCATTCGAATTATATTTTGACGTATATTCAATTCTTGATTTTTTTTGGGATTTTTGGGAGATCTGGCAACCTTGCCAGCTTTATTTTCGTCCCATACTATCCAATCTCATAGCACGCACGTTGCTAATTCGATTCTAATTATTGTTACCTGAATCACTAGGATTACCAGTAACTACGTTTCGATTCAAAACCAGAAATTTTTATTATTCACTCAGATTCCACATGCAATGCCAAAAGATTTGATGTGTATAACTCATAGTTTCTGAGAAGAGTTCTGAAGGGCAGAACGATGAATTTTTTTATTCGATTGAAGACACCAACACTTCAAAATATTAGCAATGAAATCATTAAAAGTAAAAATTTTTTTCAAAATAATAAACCAATAAAAGATTGAAGCTTTGAGAAGACATTCCATTGAAAAAAAAGAAAAATTCACTTATCATAAAAGCCGATTCGAAACGAAGATAATACGCCAAAAATAATATATCTAACCCTAAATTTACAAAGTTTTCTCTGCATCCCTATTATTGAGAAAAGCGTCATCTATCACGAAGATATTAAAGTTTTATCCATTCAAATTCATCTTGTCATATCCCTGACATGGTTAGATTACGTTGTCGGATTTTGATATATTACCAAATCCACAAGTTTACTATATCGTTTTGAATGTATATTATATTGAATGAAATATGTTTATTTGAGTGATTTCCGATTAAATATGCAAATTTGAATATTTGGAATCCGATATTTTTCCTAATTGTCAAATTAATAATAAGCAGAATATTTATTATTTTCTGTATCTACCTGCTGAAATCCAAGGTTTGGCAACTTTTGCTCTCCTAGTGTCATATATTGTTTTACGTCGTTTGGCGCGCTTGAAGTTTGTTTTCTGAATTTCTGATATATTTAGGTATTTATTTCAATAGATTTTGAGATAATATAAAACGTTGATTCACTATGGGGCATAAGAAGTGCGTTCTTTGTGGAGAAACTCGCGAATTGAGTGAAATATCGTATCACTGATATATTTTCATTTCCGCGCGCTTCATGCCAAATTTGATGGTTCATGTTGGGGACCTAATTTGCTTACTGAAAATGACAAATACTCCCTCTATCTATGTTTTTTACTCTGAGTTTACAGATTTCATGATTATGTGTTTCTTAATTTTCTGAAAAATGTTTATTTCATTTGTTTCAATGTTTTTTTTTTTGCTGCATACAACTTGATAGATCTGTTATCAAGCTAGGAGGATGCGGTATAGTAACTGATTTTTGTACCAAATTTCATGCGAACCCATACACCGAAAGGTAACAAATGGGATAAAGATTATATATATATATTTCATGCGAAATGCAGTTTTAATTTTCGACAGAACCTCTGAACGCAGGACATAAGAGTTTTTTTTCTATTCGATTTATGGATTCTATATACAATTTTCGAGAAAGAATTACTGAAGTAAGTAGTGAATACTAAAATCCCATAACACTCCCAATGTTTTATTGGTATTGAGAGAAGTTATTCGAACTTAAATCAATAATTTCCCTGAATATTTCATTAACACATAACCCAATTTCAACCAAATCTATTTATTTCACTTAATTGATTCAGCTATCATCGCTTCATCCTATAACTAGAGGAAATGTTAAGATTCGAGTAATAAATACAGTAATAATCACCTTGTCACGATAGTTTTTGGCGTGAATTCGTGACTGAAAGTATCAAAAGATCAAGGACTGGTGATGCAGCGTTATTTTCAATAAAAATATAATCGATGTGCAGGGCATTTGTTTATCACACAGCTGAATTAACAAATTTTCACGGAACATCGTGTTCGAATATATAATCTTTTTCTAGATAACCTCGAAGAAGACCAATGGGATCAAATCGTATAATCTCGATGGCCAATGGTTAGGCTACGTTCATCGAATTGGGTTTTATAATCCCACGTTTTGTTGTGGTTTTTTCTTTCGTGGATTAAGTTTATTTACAATACGATTTTTGAATTAATAGTTCAATCATTTCTGAATTTCATTTTGAGCAAAGTATTTACTATAATTTTTGAAAATCTGTTAGCCACTTTTATTTTAATTTCGATTTTGTAAGATTATTAATAAACATTGTTATTATATTTTGATATTCTCAGCTTGATTAACCGATAAGAATTTTCAAGATCAAAATAATAATTATAACAGTTAAGATTCATCTTCATCTATATTAAAGTTAATTGTTCAAAAAGACAAGTTACAGAAATCTCTAATTATCATCAGAAAGCAGTTAGCATCCAAGGATTTCAATGAAGACGTTATAAATAAAAACATTTACTGCTCTTCAGATTATTTAATAAATATAATTGAAGAAAATAATTCTCAGAAGCCAGTAATTTTCATTTAGTTTAAACCATCGATGAGCAAAACCATGTCATGAAATTCCTCGAATCAATGTATAACTGGCTTGTAGCATTTACATAACAAATAAAATACAATTATTACCAAAGCGAAAATATTGATATTGACTTGGAAGAAAAAGCAACCTCTCAGAATGTATCGCATCCACAAACTGGACAAGTCCAGGTGAACGATCATCGTGGGCCACGAGGATTTCCATGAGGAATTCCAAGGGCCTGTCTCACGCTCAGGATGCGATACTTCGACTCATCGTCGAGGTTGCAACCACTCTCAATTTGAGTTGAGAATGTGTGAAGATATACTACAGAAATGATCCTGTGAAGTATGATCTTAATTTTTAAAATTTCAAAATTTTGGCATGGTCACCACGAATGGTATAGAAGTACATGGTATTGTATAGCACGTGGCGCCATCTATAACAAAATCGTCGAACTTCAAGGGATAAAACTTGAATAAATCCATGGTAGATAGCACTTCTTTTCCAATACCAAGGATATAGAAAAAAATTTATACACATATTAAAATTATTTTCCTATAAATTCGAAATATTACAAAATAGATAAATATGATATTTTTCATCCGAGAAATCCCATTTGTAATAGTTTTATAATTACGCAATTGTTCGAATCATCTAACTACCATCTATGTTGAAACACAATAACCGACATTAAAATAAGGACATCCAATAATAGTTGGAATATTCTAATCATTTTTGGTATACGTGTTTTATATGATAAGATAAATATTCATCCTAGAAAAATCAATAATGTATTTGATGATAAATTATGGACCTATTCAGTAATATATAATTTTTTTGTACGGTTCAATCATTTATCAAACTATATGATTAGATACTCTACTAAAAATAAATAATAAGTATCGATTTACATTTATTTATGTTCAGTGTTTACTCTTGAATGAATTTCAATTATGTAATTTGATTTTTTGTTGTACCGATGTTAGCCAAGCCTATACACATCGTTTTCATAGATACAAGTATACAGGGTGTTTCTGAATTGATTCCAAAAAAATTGAAAATGGTTTTTTTTTTATCGATAGTTTGTGAATTTTTGCTCTGAATGTTATGTAATTAGGAAATTGATTATTTAATCCTTGTAAAAGGGACAATTTTTTTTAAAGAATTTTGCATAATCAACCGTTTCACTATTTTGCTATTGATTTTGGAAATCTGTTCGATAGTATGGGTTCAAATACAGAATTTCATGAAACTGTCGAAGACATTAATTTTCTGAGAACTAGAAAATGTTGCCACATTGAAAATTACTAAAGCAGAATATTTTAGGGATTCATTTTTTTCGAATTTTTCCTAGGAGACCAAATATCGCCAACCCAACGAACGTAAAAAAGTTTATACTCATATCGACAATTGGCAATTACAAGTGCTGAGAATAAGCAGAAACAATTAGACCCCCCAATTAAAAACGCGCAAGGTAACAACTTGGAGGGAACTAACCTGTTATTTCTTCATTTCCCATGATCCTGAATGCGCAATTACGAAATCTCACAACTATTTTTTTTTCGTCATGAATTACACGGGGTCATTCAATTTTAATTAACTTATCAATGTTTACGACGATGGAGGAGGTCACTAACCATCTTATATCCATGAATAGTCAAAATGAATCATTGTATGTTCGTACGCCAATGTGTATTGTTTAGAGAATGACGTTCGTTCTATCTCGTGAAAGGGGGTTTCAATCTAGAGAATTAGGGAAATTAGGAACAGACAACGGAATAGCTTCGTTTGAAATAATGCATTACTGAAAAAATTCAAGAAGATCACTAAAGTGAGGTTAGAAGTTTTTCTGTGTTTTTTCCAAATTATTCTATGGTTCGTAATCATTTTCGTAATTTTCGAACGGTTTCCCTGAATAAACGAAAAATCACACGAGAAAATATATTCACGAAATAACACACTGACATTTTTTTTTGTTCGTCTTAGCTTCTGGATTATTTTTTAATTTCAAACGAATACATATCCAGAAAAATGTTCAATGGAAAGCAATAAATAATACAGACATGATATTGTTTATTCTCCACTGTAAATGTGTTCAAATTATAGCAAAAAAAGTGTCTGATAAAACTTCTAACTATGCCTGTATCTTCTGCATTTTGAAATAATAATCTCAATTTACAACTTTCTCTGGCTCTCTGTATCCCGATATTGGAACTAGCGTCACCTACAATGCAATTACCCAAGTTTTTGCCTTAAAATTGAACGATTCTCTTACAGATGGCTTTACGTGATATACAATACTAAGTTCTTCTACACCGTTCATGGTGACGATGCCAAAATTTTGAAATTTTAAAATTAAGATCATACTTCACAGGATCATTTCTGTAGTATATCTTCACACATTCTCAACTCAAATTGAGAGTGGTTGCAACCTCGACGATGAGTCGAAGTATCGCTTCCTGAGCGTGAGACAGGCCCTTGGAATTCCTCATGGAAATCCTCGTGGCCCACGATGATCGTTCACCTGGACTTGTCCAGTTTACGGATGCGATACATTCTGAGAGGTTGCTTTTTTAACTCAAGACAATTTCAAAAATCTATACGCGCATGTCTTTTCAAAGCTTTTTAGGGGAATTCTGTAATTCTTTTACATATCTTGTGAAATGTATCTTTATAAATTTGTGCTTAGTTTGATGTGGATGAAATTTCGTTGTTTTTCTTTCTCCGTTGAATACCGAAACGGATCCGCAACAGATAGTGTTCAAAATTCACCATTTTTAGGCTCAATTTGAACGAATTGTAGCCAGTCAGCCACTGTGTATACGTCACTGTATAGGGTGGGCAAATTTCGATGTTTTAGCACTACAACTTTTAAACCAGAGGAGATAGACAAAATCTGATAACCCATTTCGATCTCTTTTTCTGAGGAACTAACAAGGGTAGTATTCATTTTTGGCCACCTTCTTTTGTTTTTGAGTTATAAGCGAAAATTGGAAAAATGGCGATATCGAAAAACTTTTATATCTCCGCTAATACTGATGATAGAGCTCTGAAATTAAAACATTATACAGGCTTTTTTTACGTAGAATCCAGTGGCGTGCTCGTCTTTCCAAAAGGGTTTTTAATTACGAAGCTATGACCCAAAGTTATGTTTTTTTAAATAGGAACACTAGATTTCTGTGCCATTTTTTTAAAGCTTAATTTTTCCTGATTTCAAAAATATATAACATCGTATGCTTTGTATCAAAATAAATAACAGAAAAGAAATATTGGGACTCTTAGATAAAAAAAGGTTTTTGACCATTTTCTGTTATTTATTTTGATACAAAGCATACGATGTTATATATTTTTGAAATCAGGAAAAATTAAGCTTTCAAAAAAGGGCACAGAAATATAGTGTTCCCATTTAAAAAAAAACATAACTTTGGGTCATAGCTTCGTAATTAAAGACCCTTTCGAAAAGACAAGCACGCCACTGGATTCTACGTAAAAAAAGAGCCTGTATAATGTTTTAATTTCAGAGCTCTATCATCGGTATTAGCGGAGATATAAATGTTTTTCGATATCGCCATTTTTCCAATTTTCGCTTATAACTCGAAAACAAAAGAAGATGGCCAAAAATGAATACTACATTTGTTAGTTTATCAGAAAAAAGATCGAGAATGGGGTATCAGATTTTGTCTATCTCCTCTGGTTTAAAAGTTGTAGTGCTAAAACATCGAAATTTGCCCACCCTGTACAAATTTGCGCCGACAGCGCCATCTACGCCCGGTAAGACAGGAATCTACCCTTAGCATGCTTAACAAAACAATCAGTTTACCTCACCTTGGTGCTGTCCGCGGAGCCATGGCTTAGGGATTTGTGGTGCGAGTGATGCGCTTCTCTTGGCCGACACGGGGACGCGCTACGAGACGACGCCTTGCTGTTGGCCGACGCCTGTTGCGTCGTCAGGTGCAGGCTGTCCATTGCCACCGGGAACGTCTGCAAAAAAAAAAAATTGGTTAAAAAAACTAAGACCGACAACAGTCGAAAGAAGAAGAAGAACAACCTCGTCGTCGATGACCATCACGTAGATACCCATTGCTGTCGGTTTTCACTAGAAACTGGAGAAGATTTAAACGTGCTACTTTGCACGCAGATCGCAGAGGTCGACTGAAACGCATCTCCTTACTGTCAAGATGAAAAAGTTGGGTGTCGCGTAGCAAAACAAACTGATTCATAGCTGCTAGTTTCGATCTTTTTTCTTAACAAGTTTAGAATTAGTCATATCGAAAGGAATAGTTAATGTACGATGCAGATAAAAGAGACGTGATTGACAGTGGTCTTAAAAATTATCACGTCTTCAGTAACGGTGAAGAGATAACCAGAATTATCCCGATTTTACACAAAAGGTTGTTTCCTAAAGGTATTTAAACACTTTAGGATGGAGATCTATTAGCAACTGAATCGTTGAAATTCTTCAGAAGAAACTTCCGGGATTCTGTGCTGGACGCTAATTTGCCAAATATTTACTTAAGATCTGATCTTTTAGTGTTTATGAAGGGTGCTGCAACAGCGCGCGCCACTGATAGGAAAGAGATAAGAATCTCATTTTCTCTAATTCCAGTGTCACCGCCACGAAGACCGGCATACCAGACATTCTGCCGGGGCGCAAAGTTTGTTGAAAAAACAAGACATAACGGATGTTTTTTTTTCGAGGTATGTAACTTTGAGTTGGCATTACTGTTCAAGATGGAGACCAATTTAATAGCTGTCAAGTGATTTATTCTCAGTTTGGTTTGTCAATTCATCATGAATAGACTCACGCCTGAACAACGCTTGCAAATAGTGCAATTTTATTTCGAAAATAATGGTTCTGTGCGGAATATGTATCGCGCACTACGTCCATTTTATTTTGTTTAGCGATGAAGCGCACTTCTGGTTGAATGGCTACGTCAACAAACAAAACTGCAGCATTTGGAGTGAAGCTAATCCTCAGGTCTATGTCGAAACATCGTCACATCCAGAAAAACTGACTGTTTGGTGCGCTTTATGGGCAAGTGGAATCATTGGTCCGTACTTCTTCAAAAACGATGATGGCCAGAACGTTACACTCAATGGTGATCGGTATAGAGCCATGATTACTAATTTTTTCATTCCTGAATTGAACAACTATGATTTCCAGGAGCTGTGGTTCCAACAAGACGACGCAACATGTCACACAGCTCGTGCCACAATCGATTTATTGAAAGACACGTTTGGTGACCGCCTAATTTCACGTTTTGGACCTGTGAATTGGCCATATGCCAGAAATTATATTTAAAATGTAATGCCACAAGATTATCTTGCGGATAAATAAAATTCATGTCAATCGAATCATCCATTGTTGTTTTATTGCAATTTAAAGTTCTATAGCCCAAAAAAAAAAACACCCTTTATATTGCATAACGTTATTCGACTGATTGAGTTCAGAAATGATGAGAAAACCTCCTCAAATCTAAGAAAAAGGTCTCTTTCACCAAGAAAATACTTCTTGCCACAATTCGATCCAAACGATGATCAAATTGAACGAATTGTGCTTGCAAAAGCTTGACCTCAAAAGAATGCTCCAGGCAAAGAAAATCGGCTCTAATGAAGAAGTGATTGATTCGAAAGCAAAGGCGAATCTTTCTACAGAAAAAGTATTGCATATTAGAAGAGAAAAAGCGGTTTAGTTAGTGGTTAGGACCGGAACTATTGAGTGAAGTGTTAATGATAACACATCAATAAGATTTGCTTTGGGCGCCATTTCTACTCTCATAATAGATAGTAAACATAGTATTTAATAATAAAACAATGCCACCAATCAGACCCTTGGAAACATAAAAAGTGTGACACTAGCCTTTTCAGAATTAATTGAAAATAATAAGATTATTTCCGCAAAAAAGATAACTATGGAATTCATTTCATTTCAGGTCTGAAAATATTAAAACTTTGCCAATTCTTATTGGCGACGCTCTATCATCGATTAAAGTAAGAGAAACAATGACTAATAATTCCAGGAAAAATAATAAACATTATACCATTGAATGTATCATTCTTCTTGACCACTACTATGCAAATATACTTATTGAACTTGGTGTTAAATGCCTGCCTACTGAAGATTACCAACACCGAGACCAACACATCGCACAATTTTCGAAAAGCCAATATAATAAAATAATCACTTTATAACCCAACGCCTACCAGATGCAATAATGCAATCTAGCGGTAAACCATTTATCACATAAGTATTTCCTAAATATTAGCTCTCATATCGGATATATTATCAGATTCCATTATCCTCAAGGTTTAAAGATAAAAAAATTCGGCTTTCATTCGAAATTAAATCCACCGGAGATGGAAGAATTCGATGACACATTCCACAATTGAATGATAAACAAAAAATGAGTCAGAAGATCTACTTGTGAAGTAGGTTGAAAAATCGGTAGATCGGATCTATGAAGAACATAGAATTTTCCAATAATCAAAACACCCTTTGCAGACTCTGAGGAGAATGTAATAGATTTTCATTAAAATGAAATTTGGAATAGCTCGGAAATCCGATCAATGAATCTTGAAGGCTGAAAACAAACTCAATTAAATATATAATCATGAAATTAAAAGGTACATCGATACGATGATATTGAATATTTTTGCAGCAAATTTTAGACCGTGATTGAGTGATAAAGATCCCTTAGATTTATATTTGTTATGAAATTTTACGTGAGCTAGAGGCTAGACCTAGGAGGAGATAAATAATCCAATGTTTAAAATCAACAGTGGTTTTTAACCGCGAAAAGTAGATTTTCATGATAGCACTATAAAAATCATCACAACATAATCTGTCAATAACAGATATGCTTAGAATAAAATCCAACCTTGCTTTTTCAATGGAAGGAATATTATTAAATGATTTTCTTCCAATCGAACAATTATTCATTGCAATTGAATTTGGATTTGAATTACATGAAATTTCGAACAATAAGTCATAAAGTATCCTAGTAACTCTAGGCTAGGCTAGTATTAAACAGAATTAACAAATATTCTAGTAAAGAATTCAAGATACTGATGGATGTTAACTACTATTATTCCACCCAATAAAATCTTATCGCAAACTACAACTCTTAAACGTTTGTGGATAATAAAAATTTGAATATTAATCAGCAACAAGTATTTTTATGATGTTTGATTTCATTTTACACATTTGATAAAGAAAAATATAAAACAATGAAAATGTATAAATGAACTGTACCTATTTGTGTTTCTTAAAATTTGTTAAAGATTTGATCATTGAAATCAGAAACGCTTTTTTTCATCATCTTCTATGAAATTGACAGAAAAAAACAATATATTCTGATTTATTCAATACCAAACCATTTGAAATAGATTATGGTACTTATCAACAAATTTTATGATGGAATAGAATATACGATATTTAAAAATACACTATATTATCTTCAAATGAATTCTAAATGAACTATTCATTATTGATTTGAAGAGTATCATTCATAATAAAGGTATATTGTGAACAGGTTTCAGACATATCAATAGGAATTCATTTGAATGATTCGTGATATTGAAATGCAATGGTAAAAATTAAGTTTTTTCATATAGAAACCTAACTATGTAACTTAATTTCACTTAGAAATGGAATATATATTGCATATCTTCAATTAGATCCAATATTCACATTAATGTTCTAATAAGAGTTTCTTTGAAAGTGAATCATCTAATCCCAAATCTTGTAGTCTTAGTCACCAATCAATTTACTGATAAAAAATTAAGAGAGATGTTTACCTTCCTCCCATTCGACAGATAAAATGTATTTATTATAGGGAGGGTAGAATAATGAATCATAAGAAAAACTGCATACCGTTTGAATGAAGGTCCATTGATTCTTCAAATAACAATTTTCAAATTGCTTCTTAAATAGATATTTATTGTTAGTACTCACAGTTATACTATTTGTTGTATTCTACCCATTGTTCATATAAGAAAGATGCCTGTTCTATTTAACAATCACACATATCAGAACAAAAGCCGGTCCAAATGATGCAGTGATTACTTAACATATTTAATTTTTAGAGTAGAGAGGAAATAAATATAACGTTTTCTAAATCGATTAAGAAAAGCACATCACTGACACTAAGAAAAATTCGTCTTTCACTAAGCAAACGGCAAAACGTCAAAATAATAGAAAACAAAAATCACAGTCCCACTCTTCTGCTCCCACACGATTTGACATTTCATCAAATTATCTCCATGAACTCTGTGGTGCACAGAATTAAATAAACATCTTTGATGTTCAATAAAAAATTAGGCTATTTGATATGTTATATTTATTCACCACCTGATCCTGGAGAAAATTTTTAAAAACAAATATTGAATGATTTTTACGACAATGAATAATTCTTCTTTGTTTCAGTGCCGAATCTCTGACAGTAACAATAATCTATGGTCAGAAAAATACTACTTTGGGGATTTCCCCTAGCTCTTCTAACTTTTGTTATTAATTTATTATATTGTTGTCAATAATTAACCACCCAATTTGTATGGAAAATATGTGCAGCAGTTTTAATAGAACTTACGAATATTAAATTGTTCGACTCTTGAAATAATAAACCAAGGTAGGAAACAAATTTGAAAAATCTCACCATCCAAACGATTGGTCTACTATTTTGCATGTCTCCCCAATATTAAAAAATGTTACTTGGGAGTATTTTTAATTAAGACAAGGAATTTAACTTAGAGATTTTTATTTAAATTCTCACAAAAATAGAAGAGGGGTCAATTCATATTCCTACTTAACTGAGATCATAAATTTAAAAATAATTTTTCAATTCATTATATAAAAATATATAAGTATTTACATACAACCTCAACTTTCGGTTATTATGCACTGTTAGGTGAATAATTTTCAGTGATGTGCCAAAGGTGGCATCAAATTTTGTAAAAGTTTAACTGAACACAACCAGATCTTCTAAATTGCAAAATGTGCTAGGTTTCTCTGAAACCGAATATAACAAATTTAGATTTATCAAACACATTTAGAAGAATTTTGTAAAAGGCCTTAAGTATATAACGTCCATTATTATTAACATAATAATTAATGTTTTTAAAAGTCATGTGCATAGGCCGATTCCCAATCTCTTTCAAATATATCCTGAAGCTGACTTCGAATGGTAGAATGGCTCGAGTTCCTATCAAAAGCTGGATCATGTAAAACAAAAGATACACCAGCGGTATCGATGAAGTAGTCTCCAGACCAGTTTGAAGTTCCAATAAATGCCATATTATCAGTAACCATGTATTTATTATGGTTTACCCGAGAGTTGGGAATTTTCTGTTGGGTTTTGTTAGCTGGAACTATAAATCTGCGTATCTCTACAGATACATGAGGATATGAATTTTCCAAACTTGCTAAAGATTTCAAGAAATTAACTTCAGACGATCTTGATTGTTTCCACAAGCTTATTAACATTTTGATCTTTATTTTATGGTTAATAGCGGCTGTCTTTATAGCATCGTCGATAACAGGCCAGAACTGAAGTTTAGGAGTGTATATTGTTAGTGGTAAATAATCCATCACAGAAATATATATGAATTTTTCAGCATGGTTTATAACATGTAAAAGCCCATCGATGTCGTTAGTTCTACCTTGTGGGTTGAAGGGTTGAGGAGAACTGGTCAAGAATGTGTGAAAACTGTCATTCTTAAAAGTGATATTCATTGGGTTTTGTATGTTGAATGGGGTACTCAAACTGGGTGACCAGTCATCTGGAATTTTCTGAGTTTTTCCCAAGTACCAATAGACATCAAAAATTTTTCCTAGGTCATTTGCTAAGCAAGAACAATTGAAGACGGCAATGCCCAACTCTTTTACTTGCGTTAAAGCTCTCCAGTCCATATTTGCACTACCAATATAAACATGTTTTCTATCAATTATCCAAAATTTCGTATGGAGAACACCACTTCCCATCAATTTAGCAAAATTTAAACTTCTAACTTCAGCTGCTTTTCGTTTGACGAGATACTCAGTATCAATGTTTGGCATTTCTCGTGTTGGGGCATTCTGGGCAATTTTAATAGAAATACCTTTTGTAGTCCCAGCTTTGAGTAAAGCCTGGAAAATTTGTTCGCCCTTATAAGAAGATGGATCGGGATACACTTCTGAATGCCGTAAAGTCCAGTAGAACGATGCTATTTCAATTGTTTCCTGTGCCATATTGATCATACTCAACCATGTATCAAATGTGGATGGATTTTCTATTAACGAATTATTAAATACTAGACCTTCAGGTATACTCTCCACTAATTGCAGTCCACATTGATTTGTACATTGGATCGATGTCTTTTTGTTTAATTCCTGAAGAGCTTTTTCTGTTGCTTGATCCAATACAGGCAGAAGAACCACCAGAAAAATCATCACACACAATATAGAGATTGGAATACATGATGGTCTGCAAAGTTTATGTTTCTTCCAGTTAGAACCTGGATATTCAATTACATCGGTCTGAGTATATTCTTCGGCCCACAAATCAGTCTCATCATTTCCACTAGGTGGATCTATTCCTGCTTTTGGGATTTTGATCAATAACTCGGATCTTAGTTTCATTGTTTTCAAATTTTAACGACACTTTATCTATGCATGTAGAATGATAGTTATAAAGTTTTCATGGTGCTTTGATAAAACTGATTACTAAGCAAATTTTGTTGATTAATTGCACAATATATAAATATCAGGATGTCTGTGATTAATTGATTATTTATTTATAGATAGTTTACGACGTTTACGTTAAAAGGTATGAGTTTGTAACCTAGGTGACAAAAAGATAGACGTATGGTCACAGAAGTATTTTGTTTACCTGTGTGACAAGACTAACAGATGTTCAGAATCAGATAAACAAAGAGAAAAATGTATCATAGATAATCATTTGAAATTCCTAAAAAAATGAGTAGACACAGTGGATTGATTATACTATGATTAGAGGAATTAAAAAATTTCAGGATATACTTGAATAAAATCGATATTTTTTATAACGCAGAAAAATCAATAATTCATTCTAAATTCACCGTGAATTGATTGAAGTTATCATCAAATCATAGCTTTCGCTTACAATTCAACGGTTTCCTGTAGTTTTTTTTTTAAATGAATGTTTAAAAATATCCATCAATCGTAGTTTTTTATCACAGGCGCAGATGCCATCTATAAGTTTATTCGAACAAAAAAATGTTCATAGCTGGCGTGTAAAGGGAAAAATTATAGTTTCCTCTGATAGGATGTGACAACGCCATCCATGGTTAAATGTCCCAACTAGATATCAGTTCAATAACAGTTTCCATCTATGAAGGAAATTGTTCTGAAATTATTTCATAGGCAGCAGCCAGCACCGAAATTGAGAATTTTTAAATCTTGGTCATCAAAAATGAAGTTGTTGAAAATATGCCCAGATTCATCTAGGACGAAATTTTTCCTCTCAAAAAGAATTTTTATTTTCAATTGTGATTGATTTAGTCCGAAATGGGCGAGATCAATAGTTTATCATAAGAAAAGAAAAACAATTCTGTGATTCAATTTTGACATTCGATAATCAAAATAGAACCAATATTTGTTGATTTAAAATGTACAATGATCAAACAAAAACAATGGATTGATTTAAGTGAAAATAACATATAAACTTTTCGGTTTGACTGAATTGAATTACATTTTCAATAATTAAAAATTATGCGTATTATGGCTAATATGAAAATGGGGTCTCAGAATAATAGGAAGAAAGTTCAAGTGAGTGTTTATGTTGTTTGTCACTATCCATCCAACAACCATTTGTTGTTGGGTAAAGAATTAAATTAAAGTGGTTATGGGACACAGTAACAGAACCTGCACATAATACAACTGATTCTGTACAATCTCTAAGTTTCTGAGTGGTCTTACAGAGTCCTATGATAGTCGAGATAGAAAACAATTGAACATTCCCTTTAATTTAATTATAATCTGATACTTATTTAGGTGTCGATGGTAATATGTGAAGCTGAAGAAAAGCGACATCGTTCTGGTGTGAATGCTCTACAGATTGACCCAGTTTTAGACAGGTTGTTTTCGGCTGGTAGGGATTCCATTATAAGGGTTTTTGAACATGAGAGATATTATCATGGAATGGAACATCATACTGATTGGGTCAATGATATTGTTCTTTGCTGTGGAGGAAGGAATTGTAAGTGGAACAATTAGGTTTTTTTTGGACATTCCTATATAGATATAATTTGTGTTGTAGTGATATCTGCAAGTTCTGATACAACTGTTAAAGTATGGAACGCACATAAAGGTTTCTGTATGTCCACACTCCGGACACACAGGGATTATGTGAAAGCATTAGCATATGCCAAAGATAGAGAACAAGTTGCCTCTGCTGGTCTAGATAAATCGATATATTTGTGGGATATAAATACATTGACAGCCCTAACTGCTAGTAATAACACCGTTACTAGTAAGTATACATTAATTAATTGTGTTGTTTTTCTGATGCTGATTCCATTTTTATAGCTTCTAGTTTGATAGGGAGCAATGAGTCAATATATAGCCTTGCCATGAATCCGTCAGGGAATATTGTTGTGAGTGGATCAACGGAAAAAGCTCTGAGGTTTTGGGATCCTCGAACATGTGCCAAATTGTTCAAACTGAGGGGTATGTCGATGATTTATTCGAGGTATTGATTGGTTTTGATCTCAATTTTCCTTTGCAGGTCATTCTGATAATGTTAAGGCTTTAGTTGTATCCAGAGATGCAACTCAGTGTGTTTCTGCAAGTAGTGATGGAACAATCAAGGTTTGGAGTTTAGGTGGACAAAGGTTAGTTGTAGAGAAATATTTCCATGTTTGTCGAAATTTAAGACATAATCATTGAGTAG
Organism: Harmonia axyridis; assembly: GCF_914767665.1. NCBI lineage: Eukaryota > Metazoa > Arthropoda > Insecta > Coleoptera > Coccinellidae > Harmonia > Harmonia axyridis. The sequence goes on from NC_059502.1 coordinate 3,961,589, forward strand.
ATTTCACTCATTCATGATTTCATCTTTTGTAATTTAGCTTGAAATTTACTCTAATTAATTAATATATATTGAGATTATGTTTAATTTCATTTCATTGCCAATAAAAAAAATGCGAAATTCTTGAATTCTTCATCAGTAAATGTAACATTCCGAATAATTTAACACCCTTTTGTCTCAAAATTTAAAATATCTCTTAGTAATACCTACAATTCTTCCAGGTGCATTCAAACTATACGAGTTCATTCCGATTCTGTTTGGGCTCTTTTAGCGACAGAGAACTGGACATACATAATATCAGGGGGTAGAGATAAAAAGGTATGTCCCCAAAAAAAGAAAGAAAAATCAACTGAAAATTTTCATGGGTTTATGAATTCTTTTTCAGGTGATAATGACGGAACTGAAAAATCCTCAGAACAGTATCGTAGTCTGCACCGAACAAGCTCCCATTTTGAAGTTGTGTTTTACAGCCGACCAACAAGCTGTTTGGGTGAGTGCTCATTTGTTAAACTTCATACAGGGTGACCCACGGAAGTTATGAAATTGTGATTAAAATGGAAAATTCTAATTTTTTTTCATATCAAAAATGTACCACCCTGTACTACTTGTTCCAAAAATGTCAGGTTTTCGTGGGCCACCATGTATAACACTGACCATAGAAGCTGTTTTAAAATTGCATTTTCAAAAATATTCTTCAACATTCGATTTTCTAGGTGTCCACATCAGATTCCAACATCCGTTGCTGGAAATTGCCTACTGAAAAACATTTCAGAGAAGAGATCCCGATGCCAGATAAGCCAGTGTCTCTAATTCCTGGTGGAGCAGCAATCCGACAGGCTTTTGTACTGAACGATAAAAGGCATATATTGACGAAAGATTCACACGATCATGTCGCTCTATATGACGTTCTGCAGGTGTGTTCTTATTTGTGTTTGTTTGAATCTAGAATTTGGTTTCTGTTGCGATAATTCTTTATAGACCTCATGTTTTTTGCTAATTGCTGCTTCAATAAGAGTGTAACATTCAAAATTTCCTAAAACATTGGTTCCAATTACAAATGAAAAGTAAATAATATTTATTCAGATAATTTTGTTTATTTTTTTCCATAAATATAGGAGCTCATTTATCTCAAAACTATATATATAGAGTTTTCCAATAGGAATCATACAGTTTATAATTGTTTTAATGGCAACACTGTGTATTTTTTTTTGACATTTCTTATGAACACAAATGACATTAGAAATGTCAAAAATAATACAGTGTTGCCATTTAAAAAATATAACCATTTCAAATTGTATAATTCCTATTGGAAAACCTTTTATTCTTGTCACAATCTGCTGTTTGTTCATAAAATATTATGATATAGTTCCTAGATCAACCTGTGTACGTTATTAATTAATTTCTTCGTTTCAATTTCAAACAGGCCAAAAAAATAGAAGATATCGGTCAAGTCAACTTTCAGGAAGAGATAAAAAATCGTTTCAAAATGATCTACATTCCGAATTGGTTCAACGTAGATTTGAAAACTGGGGTTAGTGTCTCCGTAACGGAAAATCGATCAGAAATGAATTTCGACTTTTTTTCAGATGTTGACAATCCATCTTGGCCAAGACGAAGTTGATTGTTTCTCAGCTTGGGTGTCGGCCAGAGATGCCGGAATCAAAGACTGTTTGGAACCAGATTCCAAGGTGAACTATGGGAAACTTCTTCTTCAAGCTTTGCTCGAACATTGGAGAGGTGTTGTACCTGAAACTGACAGCAAAATCCATTTCAGTGTGCCCAAACACATCCCGTTGATTTTAAGGTAAGGATTGAAATCTGCTACAAAAATTTCAGTTAAAATGTTGATAAAAGGTGTACAGGGTGAATATTTTCAAACAGAAATTTAGGTTTAACTTCATATATGAAGGATAATTGAAAGTTTTTTTTTTAGTGAAATTGGTGGTCGAACTCTGTATCGTGTCCCTGTTGGCGAGGCTGGAGGTGATACAGAGAATGCGCTGCTCAATGAAACAGTCCCTAGTTGGGTGACGTCCATCATCGAAGATAATTGTAATGGAAAATTCATCAAGATTCAGTTTTATCTGCAACCACACTCTTCCGTACCTGTTCACCTACTGAAGCAAGATCGTCTCAAAAAGGTAAAATAGTTGATCTGCAAATTTTAATTATACACGGTGCGCCACGACAAGATCTCACAATAAAAATAGTGTTAGAGATAGAGCTATAATGAAATTAATTGTGGCCCGGAATCGGAGTTATCACTTAAAATATATCAAAAAATAGTGTTTTTGCATTTTCAAGGCGAATACAGTTGACTGTTACGTCATCGATGACGTCATTGCGTAAATATATATACACACACCAATGACTCATTTATGCTTTTTCTTCTCATAAATACCTTAACGAAATTTTTTTTTACAGCCTGAAAGACTGGTTGCAAACGATTTTATTCAGTGCAGGAAAGTAGCCGAACACATACTTGAAAAGCTTTTAGGAGATGGTAATTCAAGTCCCCCTGGCGGTGATGGTGACTCGTCACTTTCCAACAGTAACGGGTACAATGTGGATCATATTGAACTCAGCTGCAATGAACAAGTAAGTAGAAAAAGACATAGTTCTGTCGATAATTTATAGCTGAATTAAAAAAAAATTGATAGTGAAAATGTTGAAAAAAGTCTTATTTCGAAATAATGAATGACATATTTTGATTCAGGTTCTGGACCCCTATATGGACTTGAGAACAGTGAAACATTTCATTTGGAAAAGTAATTCAGATCTGATTTTGTCTTATAAAATTATATCTAAGTAAAAAAATAACTAGGATTTAAATGTTTTTGTATATTGTATTATTATACAGAATATAATCCCTTGAACTGCAATTCCTCTTTTGTTTAGAGGTTTATGAAAATTCATTCCAAAACATTAATAGTAATAACATTTGATATATTGTATTCGAAAATCATCATGGTATTTTTTATTTTCACTACATATCATGATTGACTTATATAATTTCCAGTTTATGCATCAGATTGATTGTAATCGAGCGTTTTCTGTTGTAAGAAAGCCTTCCTTATTTTTGTTTATGTTTTTCTAAAGTGATGGGTTATTGGATCTAAATGTTCCTGAACGTAGTATTCGAATTGTATTTTATATAGTGATATTTTTATACTTTGTCATTCTTGTTTATTTAATTACTTGATTGATTATTCTAAGTGCGTTTTGGTGTTATAAATACTGTTTAATTGATATTGTTGAATTGTTCCTTAAAAAATTGATTGACATGAAGTTGAAAAAAGTAAAATGAATTTGCTCCAATATGCTAAAATGAAAATTTTGAATACTTTAATATTTGAATAGAGATTTTTCTTCTTAATGAATTTGTTATTATAGGTATTATAAGTTATTATTATGATGAATAGTTTGAACTCTTTGTAAAATTTGTTGTGTTTATATTTACCTCTAATTCTAAGTTCAAGAAAATAAATATATTGAATTAAGATTGAGTTTATATTGAACTAGTGGACCCAGCAGAAATTTGGCTTTCTTTTAGGTGGCACTAATGATTTCGAATGTAAAAAAAAATTACTTTTGAATGCAATGTTTAGTTGAAATCTGATGCATGCGAGTTTTGAATAACACCCTGTATAACACGTCACTTGATAAGTTAAATTTTTTTTTGTTAGTACCAATCTTCAAAAGATCTGTGTCAAGATTTCGGAACATACAGTTAAGTCTGGATCCAGATATTGAAGGTTAAGTGGCGCTATATTTGTTGTTGTTTAAAAAATAGATAAAACCGAGTTTTAGGTATTGATGAAACACTGTTTTTCATGGAAAAAATATTGTGCAAGCAAAGCACTGGCTTTATAAATATTATTCAGATACAACGGTTAAAAGGATGTGCTTGTAAAAGTCTGACTTTGATCGCGGAAAACGTTATGAGGGTGCAGAAATTAAGAAAAACGATCCCAAATGCAAAAAAAAAAATTTTTCTTTTACTAAGACAATGCTCCTTTTTACAAATTGATGAAAATCTTGATCAAATTAAACAAATTGCGCTTCCAACTGCTTGACCACCTTCAGTGATTATTGGTTTTTTGCAGATCTCAAAAGAATGGTCCAGAGAAAGAAATTACTATTAGGTTTTAATGGATAAGTGATTACACATCAAAAGGCAAAATTCGTCGCAAAAAAACGCCTGGTTTTTCATATTCTCTGATAAATCATACTCTATGATAACTTAAAATGTTAAGGCGGTTTTGTGAGACGAATTTCCGTCTGTATCTAATTCAATCATGATCTTGCAGAGTTCGTCGTAATAAAACGCCTTATTAAAATATTCTATGATTTGGCATAAATGTCTAAGGCGTTTTTTCGCGACGAATTTTTCTTTTGAATGTGACAATTTTCCAGTTTGTGCGTCACGAAAAGAACGCCTTTGCGTGCATATACAAAGACGATTCATTGAGTTGTGAACAATAGAATTTTCGTTTTAAATTTGTTCGGATTGTTCAAGGGTTGTTATAATTGATGATTGTTATTCAGGCAGATGCTCCAGGAAAAGTAATTAATGATGACTCTTTTTAAAGCAAAGACGAATCTTTCTTCAGAAAAAGTATTGAAAAGTTAGAGGAGTATTGGAGACATGTATGACTCTGAAAGTGACGAATAAAGTCGAATTTTTAAAGAAAAAATGTGTTTTCAATTTTAAAACAGAAAGGTGTTTTTACTGTTTAGGCTCGGGACTTATTGAGTGAAGTGTTTGTGGCCTCCAAGAGTGCAATTATGAGATATTGAGTATTTTACGTTTGTGCGCATGTTCAACGCGCACCTTTTCATATAGAAATTCTGACCATCTACCTCTGAACTGAACACCAATATGCAGCATTTCAATAAAATCGTTTAAGAACAGTAGAAGTTAACGCTGTTATAAATATATGCAGACACAGACTGACAGTCAGACATGAAATCAAACTCATCTAGGATATTTTTAAATGCATTAGGAAATTCTGAAATCGGACACCCAAATAGTTTCCATCACGAAAGTGATCACAAAATGCTTCATCTTCCTCCCTAAGACTAGGAAGCAATAATAAATCATTATCAAAGTTTGTTATTGAATATGCACGTTTTCAAAACGAACCTGTGACAATCTAAGCGGGCAAATTTCAATCCATTATTAGAGATAATAAACAAAAATTGCATAGTACGGAACCCTAAGCGACCTGTTCATCGTTGATATTCGCCAGATTCGATCATAATTTATTGACCTCAATTGAAATTATCGTTTAATCTGCTACGAAATATAAAAAGGTAATACTCGGGTATACGACTGTCCAAAACGTGATATGTTAAATAAAATGTCAGAGGCCGTAGGCTAGGCCACAAGGACAGGAGACGGTAGGCGATAACAATGAAAGACGTTTTGTGAGGCAACCAGATCATCCAGCCGATGAATATTTTACTGAACCTATTTGATTTATTTCAGGAATTTGGATCGAAGAGATCGATCAACTAGATAGATGCTTATAAAGTAGGTACACTGGGGAGAAGTGTTGAGAACGAATTGATTTATTATTACTTCCTAACAGGCTAATTGATGAGTCTACCATAGTAAAACAAATTTTTTGGCAAAATTCGTTTTTATTATTGAACATAGTTGCCTTCGAGGGCGATACAGCGATTATAGCGATCTTACAACTTTTCGATACCATTTTTGTAGTACGATTTGTCTTTCGCTTCAAAATATGCCTCAGTTTAGGCGATTAAATCTTCATTAGCGCAAAATTTGATATGTGACACGCGGCGCATTGTCTTGATGAAACAACATATTTTTTTTTCTTCAAATGGGGCCGTTTTTCAACGATTTCATTATTTAAACGATCCAATAACGCTATATAATAATTGCTGTTGATGGTCTGTTCCTTTTGGAGGTAATCGATAAAAAAAGGGTGTTTTTTTTAGAGCTATAGAACTTTAAATTGCAATAAAACAACGATGGATTATTCGATTGACATGCATTTTATTTATCCGCAAGATAATCTTGTGGCATTACATTTTAAATATGATTTCTGGCATATGACCGCCACGGCTGGCTCGGATGTAGTCCAATCTGGACGTCCAATTTTCGATGACTTTTTCCAACATTTGTGGCCGTATATCGGCAATAACACGGCGAATGTTGTCTTCCAAATGGTCGAGGGTTTGTGGCTTATCCGCATAGACCAATGACTTTACATAGCCCCACAGAAAGTAGTCTAGCGGTGTTAAATCACAAGATCTTGGAGGTCAATTCACAGGTCCAAAACGTAAAATTAGGCGGTCACCAAACGTGTTAATCGATTGTGGCACGAGCTGTGTGACATGTTGCGCCGTCTTGTTGGAACCACAGCTCCTGGACATCATAGTTGTTCCATTCAGGAATGAAAAAGTTAGTAATCATGGCTCTATACCGATCACCATTGACTGTAACGTTCTGGCCATCATCGTTTTTGAAGAAGTATGGACCAATGATTCCACCAGCCCATAAAGCGCACCAAACAGTCAGTTTTTTGGATGTAACGGTGTTTCGACATACACTTGAGGATTAGCTTCACTCCAAATGCGGCAGTTTTGTTTGTTGACGTAGTCATTCAACCAGAAAAGCGCTTCGTTGCTAAACAAAATAAAATGGACGTAGTGCGCGATACGTATTCCGCACAGAACCATTATTTTCGAAATAAAATTGCACTATTTGCAAGCGTTGTTCGGGCGTGAGTCTATTCATGATGAATTGCCAAACCAAACTGAGAATAAATCACTTGATAGCTGTTAAATCGGTCGCTATCTTGAACAGTAATGCCAACTTAAAGTTACATACCTCGAAAAAAACACCCGTTATTATACCTTGCGCATCCCAGAATACTGCTGCCATAACCTTGCCAGCTGACTGTTGCGATTTTGCTCGCTTTGGATTCGGTTCATTGTGTGCAGTCCACTCAGCTGACTGTCGATTGGACTCCGGAGTGAAATGATGGAGCCATGTTTCATCCATTGTCACATATCGACGCAAAAATTCAGGTTCATTGCACTTAAACAGCTTCAAACACGTTGTTGCTTTTGATCGATTGTGAGCTCGCGCGACACCCATTTTGCACACAGCTTTCTCATGTACAAATATTCGTGAATGACATGATGTACACTTTCAGATGATATCTTTACAATGTCTGCTATCTCGATCAACTTCACTTTACGGTCATTCAAAATTATTTTGTGAACTTTTTTGATTTGTTCGTCGGTGACTGCCTCTTTTGGGCTTCCACTGCGTTCGCCGTCTTCGATGCTTATTTCACCACGTTTAAACTTAGCATACCAATCAATGATGGTTGATTTTCCTGGTGCAGACTCCGGAAACGTGCGAAAAGTGTGTCTAATTTGACCATTTACACAAATCAACAGTCAAAAACATACTAACCTATTGAAAAAAAAGCAAACTAATAATTATTGTCATAAGGCGCGTATTTTTAAAAAAAATATACAACCCTTTTTTCGTCCAGTATAGTAGGTATATAACAAATTCCTTGCAAGAATAAATGAATGCTTATTATAAAATTCACGTGGCCAGAAGGGATACGCTCATTCTGTTTTCTCAAGATGTAATTGACTTTTGACTCCGATTTTGTTGCGAGAATATTCTGAATCTGAATATCTGATGGGAACGGAATTGTTACATCATATTTCGAAGGGAAAAAAATTATACAGCGATTAGTAAAAGGTGGGTGTATGTATATCAGATTACAACAGTTGATACGATCTGTTGAGGCTATGCTTTGCGTTTTGAATATTGTTTCCAATAACATACCCTTGAAATCGAAGAACATTAACCACTCTGGAATTTTTGGAATACATTTCAATTATCTAAAAGAAGTGGGTATCGTCACCAGGGTATGAAAATACGCTCTATTAGTGATGACGTCACAAACCGCCATTTTAGTTCTCCTGTCAGTGTTCGGAATCCAAACAAACAAATTGTCATTCAAATGGCGCCGTCGTTGCCAAGAAGTTATTAGTGCCAGAGATGGAAATACTAGCCAATATTGTTTAACTTGTTTCTTTTCATTTTGTTTCGTTTTTTCGTTGTTAAATTTTGGTCTTCATATTCCATAAAATCATGTTATGCTATAAAATTGTGTTTCTTGAGTAAAAGGAAATGAGGTGAAAAAAAGGATAAGGCTAAAGTATGAATTTAATTGCAATTTAATAATGTAATTGTTACACTTTACAGAGTGTCACAAATTTGATGAAAAAACAGGCTATAATTTCGACACCCGGTATTTGTAAAATAGAAATTTTTATGCGGATATGGTTTTCACAATAACGTTCAGAAAAAATAATCTGTAATTCAAGAAGAAAAAAAAACGATATTTACCAATGTTTGCAACTTTTTTCTTTGTTGAGAGAAAATTGTGGCTGCGACACTAGAATGCGAGCTGCAAAAATTCCTAAAATCTCACGTTTGCGGTAGCTGAAATTTGCATAAGACAATTTAAAGATCAAGCTGGATCTACCTACCAAATTCTTTCAAAATCGGCGGAAAATTTCAGAAGTTAAGGCTATTACAAAATATGTGCGGACACACAGTCCGACAGACTGACACAAAACTAGTTGTTCAGGAGGTTGAAATGTATTTTTCGATCGGATATCTACAAATCGGAAATCAAAAATGGATTTGCTATTTAACATCTGTAGTTTCCAAAATCACAAGGAAAAAATATTGAAATACCATATTTATGTACTCCTAACGGGGAAATTCTCAAAAATTATTCTCACAAGGGACCACTTGTTTTTTTGCGTATTAGTCAAACTTTGATATCCATTCATTTCTCTGGCGCTTCTGCGATGACTAGATTTATTTGTAGTTTGTACGGTGTACAAAGTAGTACATTCATTTTATTCATTCTTTCTCTTTACGAAGCATATAACGGGTGGTTTTTTTCGAGTTAAGTTTCGGTTTAAGTTGCCCTTACTGTTCAAGATGGTGACCGATTTAACAGCTGTCAAGTGATTTATTCTCAGTTTGGTTTGGCAATTCATCATGAATAGACTCACGCCTGAACAACGCTTGCAAATAGTGCAATTTTATTTCGAAAATAATGGTTCTGTGCGGAATACGTATCGCGCACTACGTCCATTTTATTTTGGTTAGCGATGAAGCGCACTTCTGGTTGAATGGCTACGTCAAAAAAACAAAACTGCCGCATTTGGAGTGAAGCTTATCCTCAAGTGTATGTCGAAACACCGTAACATCCAGAAAAACTGAGTGTTTGGTGCGCTTTATGGGCTGGTGTAATCATTGGTCCGTACTTCCTTAAAAACGATGATGACCAGAACGTTACAGTCAATGGTGATCGGTATATAGCCATGATTACTAACTTTTTCATTCCTTAATTGAACAACCATGATGTCCAATAGCTGTGGTTCCCACAAGACGGCGTAACATGTCACACAACTCGTGCCACAATCGATTTAATGAAAGACACGTTTGGTGACCGCCTAATTTCACGTTTTGATAAATAAAATTCATGTCAATCGAATAATCCATCGTTGTTTTATTGCAATTTAAAGTTCTATAGCTCTAAAAAAAAACAACCTTTACAACAGTAGAGGGCAGCACTGTACGACGACTTTCACGAAAATATAATTTTACCTCTTTCGTAATGAGTTTCTTAACGAATATTTTAAAAATATATCAGTACTTTATACAAAGTACATATTATCATCAAATTTTTTGCGAAAAACGAAAAGTTGAAAACCTCATAAAAATCTGGGATCTGTAAGAAGGAATAATTTCGTTTCGAACTGAGCAAACCACATGGCGGTGTTCCCTCCCGAGTGCGCTACCCAAAATGAAAATTTCCATGAAACAGAGCACCCTCAGGCAAATCCTGTTCCTACCGAAGATTCACCCTGACCTATAAACTAATAAGCGCACAAAAATTTTGGGATGACCCTGATCCGTTTCTACACAAATTAGCGCTGTCACTCATCAGGTACTCCTATGACGAAATGAAGAGGAATTCAGTCCATTTCACGTATAATATCATTAATAATGCTACGTATAAACGAATTCCCAGGTGAACAATCACAAACCGTGGGTGATGTTCAATGTTCGTCTTGGGCAATTATACACGGTGTTCAGCTTAATTGTTCTATTTATCTTATTTCATAACACCGGCAAAGATGATATTTCGCTACAGTCTAATTCAAGGGTGCTGTGGGTAAAGACGAGTCGGAAAATATCTCTCATACTCACTTTTATCGTTTACTAAACGCCAATTTCATAATAGCGAAAAAAAAATTGAAATGTGAAGGTTTCGAGTCTAGGCCGGACACGATTCTTCCTAATACGTTCCCGGAACTTCTTAACCTGTCGTTTTTGCTTTTTTTATTCGGAATAATTAGGGTTTTTTTAAGCGCTTCTTGCTTTTGAACATATACATTTTGTCGGCAGTTTTTCTTATACAGGGTGATTCACCAGGATGGCCTATTAGACGTTTATGGAAAATTATTCATAAGCTCAAGGACTTCGAAGTTCATGATGGTATTATAAAAGTTGATATTAATTTAAATAAAAAGCAACCTCTCAGAATGTATCGCATCCGTAGACTGGACAAGTCCAGGTGAACGATCATCGTGGGCCACGAGGATTTCCATGAGGAGTTCCAAGGGCCTGTCTCACGCTCAGGAAGCGATACTTCGACTCATCGTCGAGGTTGCAACCACTCTCAATTTGAGTTGAGAATGTGTGAAGATATACTACAGAAATGATCCTGTGAAGTATGATCTTAATTTTAAAATTTCAAAATTTTGGCGTCGTCACCATGAATGGTGTGGAAGAACTTGGTATAGTTAGTCCACTAGCGACATCCGTGACGGAATGAATCAAGCTTGTATTTGGAACGCCATCTGTAGTTAAGCAAAGATGATATTTCGCTACGGTCTAATTCAAGGGTGATGTAGGTCAAGATGAGACGGAAAATATCTCTCATACTCACTTTTATCGTTTAGTAAACGCCAATTTCATAATGGAGAAAAAAAAATTGAAATGTGAAGGTTTCGAGTCTTGGTCGGACACGATTCTTCCTAATACGGTCCCGGAACTTCTGAGCCTGTCGTTTTTAGGGTTTTTTAAGCGCTTCTTGCTTTTGAACATATAAATTTTGTTGGCAGTTATTCTTATACAGGGCGATTCATCGTGATGGCCTATTAGACGATTTATGAAAAATTAATCATAATTTTGAGCTAAAAATTTGCATATTGGAGTTTGAGACAATACTCTTCTTCCCTGAAATATTTTAAGATCTCTAAAACTTTCGGTTATACCGGAAACAGACTACTACTTCCTTATTTCAAATGACACACCCAGTATATTATTGTATCATTAGATAGCTCTTTTGATGACAATTTCGGCAATATGCCATACCTTGGGTAAAACTCAACGGTTCATGAGTTAATGGGATTCTTATAAAAAAAATGGTGGAGATGAGGACTCACATTTTTTTGAATATTTCGGCAGAAGAAGCTTTTTTCAAAAAAAATTTTTCTTTTTCGTTTTAGCAAATACGTTGTATTATAATCCTCTTTGTGGTTTGATCAAAAATGTACAGGGTGTCTAGAAGAAGATCTCGAACTTGGACAACTCAAATTCATCAAAACAGAATTTTAATACTACGTATTTTCAAAATTGAAAAGAAAACAAAAATTTCGGAAAAGCTTTCTCTGCCGAAAAATTCACAAAAATGCGAGTCCTCATCGCCAGTATTTTTTTCATAAGAATCCCATTGACTTAGAACTGTTGAGTTTTTACCCAAGGTATGGCATATTGCCGAAATTGTAGTCAAAATAGCTATCTAATGATGCTCTAATATACAAAGTGTCCCATTTGAAATAAGGAAGTCGTAGTCTGTTTTCGGTTCAACAGGAAGTTGTAGAGAACTGAAAATATTTCAGGGAGAAAGACCATTGTCTCAAACTCCAATCTGCAAATTCACAGCTCAAAGTTATGATTAGATTTCCGTAAATGTCTAATAGGCCATCTCGGTGAATCACCTTGTATTTCGTAACATCTTTCTTGCTATTTTATCAGGTCATGCAATGATAGATGAGAAAAATGGTTACCGGTTTATTTTAAATGTTAGTACTGTATTTTGTAGATCTTTTGCCCTTCATGAGAGAAGCTGATCATAAGACTCTGGTTCTTAATTATAGGTTGTTCAAAGTAGACATAGCGATAAAAGCTACAAATGAATCATAACCTTTGAGCTGGGGAAGAATTTGAATAGTTTTTGTAACTACTTTGCAGCTAAAGTCGCCGTAGTGTTTCAAAAAATTTTTGGGGTATACACACATTTTTTACTTATGGGTTACAATGATTGGCAGCGAATGGTTTGTCTAGCGTATAGTTTATATGATATATTTTTTCACTAATTTTAATTATTTATTAATAATTTAGCTATTATTAATATTTATAGATATATTCCTACAATTTGAGTTCTATCAACTACTGGTTTACTTATTACGATTACATTACTTACTTTCGATCATTTCTACTTAATATTGTTGTGATAACTGCACCCCAGAGTTATTATTTGAAACATTATATTTTCCACCGCCTCGTATTATCTCCGAATTATTCCTTAATTTTATTTTTTCCAGGTTCTCCAAGGCTTTTGCGTGATTATTCTGGAGTCAATATAGCCTTATAATAGTTTGGAGAACCTAGTACTGTTAATTATTACCCAACAGCAAATGGTAGGACGGTCCCCTGTAAACCAGAAAATTTCTGTCCAGTCCGAGGCTCGAACCCCCAATCTTCAGATTGGAAGTAAGCGGTCTTGATAACTAGACCAACCGACCTTGTTAATATGTTGAGGGAAAACTTAATATAAGCTAAAATCACGGTGACCTAGAGTTTAACCTTGAAACTTTAGGTATATGTAAGCTAATTTTCTTAGTTTTCAAATACAAGGTGTCAAATTTCGACTGATTTTGATGAACTTGGTATATTGTGCGGTACCAAGTGTCATAAAAATAAATTTATTAGTTTCAGTTACGTAACAGAAGGGTTAATCATGTTGATATTAGAACAAATAAGTGTACCTACTTCACAGTTTTCTTTTTCGAATGTTTATTCCTTTTAATGGCTAAGTCAATTGAAGATACCAAATACAGAGGTGTGTGTCTACGTCCACTAACAACTCGAAATTGTTCATATGACTTGGCCGCCTAGATAGTCGGATCTAACACCCCTAGATCAAAAATTTATGACTACCTCTCGTTTCTCGCCATAGAAAGAGGGAAATATCTTTTACGCGAAGAGCGGTACTAGACAAAGGAGACAATGACGTATACCATTACAATAGTTACAACTAGGACAGCGATCCCTCAGTCTCTCGGTACTGCACCGGCAAAGTATGAATTATTTTTCATTCAAGGATCCGGACGAGCGGTGCATTGAAATCGACATTCTTCTGTTTTTGCGTGAGTGAATATCCTTGATATTTACATTCGGATGAACCTTCCTTAAATCATGTAAATCAAAATAATTGTTTCGAAAACACTAGTGCAATAAGTAGTTCGAGGTTGTGGCTCGATAATCTCAGTAGAGTATGGGTCTTTGATATCGTTTTGATCCTTCCGAGTGTTTATCCTTATGTCATCGGTGGATCAATTGAACTTTGACGTGATTCATGATTGAGATATGTCTATTGTAGATTCAAGGGTATGGTAATGTTCCATTGTGGTGCGTTGGTTCATTTGTTCTAATGTGGATGACCGGGTATATGTTTACAGGATGGCTCAATGAATATCCGAATTCAAAAAATTGATGAAAATTTACTCTTTTGCATAATACAAGTTGTTCCTGAATTGGAGGTAAAGGGTGTTTTTTTTTGGCTATAGAACTTTAAATTGCAATAAAACAACGATGGATTATTCGATTGACATGAATTTTATTTATCCGCAAGATAATCTTGTGGCATTACATTTTAAATATGATTTCCGGCATATGGCCGCCACGGCTGGCTCGGATATAGTCCAATCTGGACGTCCAATTTTCAATGACTTTTTACAACATTTGTGACCGTATAGACCAATGACTTTAAATAGCCCCACAGAAAGTAGTCTAGCGGTGTTAAATCACAAGATCTTGGAGGCCAATTCACAGGTCCAAAACGTGAAATTAGGCGGTCACCAAACGTGTCTTTCAATAAATCGATTGTGGCACGAGCTGTGTGACATGTTGCGCCGTCTTCTTGGAACCACAGCTCTTGGACATCATGGTTGTTCAATTCAGGAATGAAAAAGTTAGTAATCATGGCTCTATACCGATCACCATTGACTGTAACGTTCTGGCCATCATCGTTTTTGAAGAAGTACGGACCAATGATTCCACCAGCCCATAAAGCGCACCAAACAGTCGGTTTTTCTGGATGTAACGGTGTTTCGACATACACTTGAGGATTTGCTTCACTCCAAATGCGGCAGTTTTGTTTGTTGACGTAGCCATTCAACCCGAAGTGCGCTTCATCGCTAAACAAAATAAAATGGACGTAGTGCGCGATACGTATTCCGCACAAAACCATTATTGTCGAAATAAAATTGCACTATTTGCAAGCGTTGTTCAGGCGTGAGTCTATTCACAATGAATTGCCAAACCAAACTGAGAATAAATCACTTGACAGCTGTTAAATCGGTTGCCATCTTGAACAGTAATGCCAACTTAAAGTTATATACCTCGAAAAAAAACACCCTATACAAACGAAAATGGCACATTCCTCAGATCATTTTATGAAAAAAGTCCTATAAACATGGGCCCGCAAAAGTTTTGTTCTCGTATCACTTTCTCCTCACAAGATATTCAACTCAAATTTGGTATAGAAATTCCAAATTAAAGTGTTCATCATGTGATCCTAACTTTGAATGCAAATCTACAGGGTAATATTCACTAGGCCCAAGGACTTTGAAGTCTCTGATGGTAGTATAAAAGTTGATATTAATTCAAATAAAAAAGCAACCTCTCAGAATGTATCGCATCCGTAAACTGGACAAGTCCAGGTGAACGATCATCGTGGGCCACGAGGATTTCCATGAGGAATTCCTAGAGCCAGTCTCACGCTCAGGAAGCGATACTTCGACTCATCGTCGAGGTTGCAACCACTCTCAATTTGAGTTGAGAATGTGTGAAGATATACTACAGAAATGATCCTGTGAAGTATGATCTTAATTTTAAAATTTCAAAATTTTGACTTGGTCACCATGAATGGTGCAGAAGAAATTAGTATAGTTAGTCAACTAGCGACATCTATGACGAAATGAATCAAGTTTGTGTTTGGGACGCCATCTGTTGTTAAGTAGTGTAAGATTCTTTTGATCTGAAAATTATTGATTGAATTTCGTACATTTTATTATATTCGATGAATACAATTTCTAATAATTTATTCTACCTGATGAAAAATGAAATGGTTCTTTTATATATCAGAGGGAAAATGAAATTAAGAACTTTAAGGTCCGTTATAGTATGAATAATGATATCTCAAACAGAATTGACATGTTCAATTCACCTGTAATTACTAAATATGCTATTGTTCATTTTAATCTTGACTATTGTATCACGATTCGTGAGTTAACATTTAGTTATTCACAAAGCTAAATACTTTAATTGAATATTATGGTTTTGATTCCTGTAAGTTGTCTAATGATAAATGTAATTGTAGCATTATAAAAGCCCCCGGCAGAAATATTAGTGTATTTATTCTATAATAAGATGATTTCATTGTTCTAATCACAATTTGTTATAAATATTCAAGTGGTTATTTAAATTATGTAAACTGATTTTTTTTTCATATTTCACTGGCATTTTGTATGGTTTGAAATCAAAATAATCACTGAATTAATTCAATCAAAAGTTACCAAAAAGAAATCTTCCAGTATACTATGAAACTAGTAGGAGCATTGAACATGAACAATAAGGTTCAACTTAGGTATATATCATAAATCGAAGAATTTTTTTCTCAACGAACGTAGTTCAAAAACACTCATTTTCAGTTGAATTAGCTTATGGGTTTCAAATTTGAGCAGAAGATAATGGAATAATTTCTCAGATACCCACATCAGGAAGTTCATTCGATAAATCATAATTCATTCAAAATCTTAAACAATGGTCAAAAAAACCTTTTAGTCGCAATTCTGACAAATAGCTCTCCTAATATGACGCAGTCAAGGTAAACTATCGTACCTTTTAAATACGCAAAAATCTCTGTCCATTCGATATATCCTTGATATTACAAAAGATAGAAGAGTCCCTAATTATCTTAAAAAAATCCACATTCATCTTCTTCGAAGAAAGAAACATACCCACATCCTGAACCAAAACTCCGAAGTTGAAAAACAAGGATTCATAGAAGAAATTGTATTCTGACTTCATAGTTTCCTTGAGTAAAATACCACCATATAATTATTCTTCGAGTCTTCCAGCTTCCTAGTTCGTCTCCATTCATCAGATGTATGATGGTATCTTTAATGAATATTGATTGGAAAAATACGCAGATACAGTAGTTGAAATAAAAAATTGTTTCTTCCTCGAACAGCTGAAATACCAATGCGTAATTGTAATAATAACTATTAATTAATGGTAAATTGTATGATGATCGTGAAGATTTAGAGGCACGCTAGCTTGTTTCAGATACAGAACTTCCAATTGAAACTGACTTTTTTTTATATAGGTACATAAAATATTAAATTCGCTATGATTTAAAATATCCGAAATATTTCGTAATTTGAAAACCTTCCTTCAATTAAATTGGACTTGGACCATTTTACTACAGATGGCGTTCCTAACACAAGCTTGAATCATTCCATCACAGATGTCGCTAGTGGATTTTCTATACTAAGTTCTTCTACACCATTCATGGTGACCATGCCAAAATTTTGAAATTTTAAAATTAAGATCATACTTCACAGGATCATTTCTGTAGTATATCTTCACACATTCTCAACTCAAATTGAGAGTGGTTGCAACCTCGACGATGAGTCGAAGTATCGATTCCTGAGCGTGAGACAGACCCTGGGAATTCCTCATGGAAATCCTCGTGGCCCACGATGATCGTTCACCTGGACTTGTCCAGTTTGTGGATGCGATACATTCTGAGAGGTTGCTTTTTCTTTAAGACAATATCAAATTTTATTTACTTGTATTAGGAGTTCTTATTTGTAAGGACTAACATTATGATATTGACTTCTCATTACATTAATATGTTCATAGAATGTTTTCAAAGGTTTACTGGCTTCTGAGAATTGCACTTTATTTTTAATCAATAAAATTATCATAGCTAGATCTAAATTATTCCAATCAAGTACAGACCAAGTCAATCCAATATCTGAAATATCTTTCAGTTGAAAATTATGTCTTTATATTGAACATGATGAACAATATTCAAATTATTGAATGAATAATCATTCACTATTATGTGAATAAATGAAATAAACTTTAAAATTGAGTAATTGTATTTTCTTAAACACATGCAAAGTGCATCTTTCGTGCTCTATTTGTTAATGTTTGGGATATTCTCAATATGATTTTATTATTAAGTTATTCGTCCTTCTTGTACTTACAATTTTCGAGTCGTTCAGTGTTACTTATACCTATCTGAGTTGATCTGGAAATTACTAAGATTCCAAGTCTACGAATAAAGGTTATATTCAGCACGAAATGAATAGATTACTTCTCAAACGAACACCTGAGATGCTTTAATTATAATTTACCTACATAGCAATCGAAAAATCATGTACCTTCAAGCAACAAATTCATCATTCTGTCGATGTTTCAACATAGGCAATTTGAGAAAAAAAAATCGAAATTTTGAGTAGGCCGAGTTTTCATGACCAAACGTCAAAAGCAGATAAAATCAGGATATATGGACGATGAAAAATGCCTACCATTCGATGTTAAAACGATAATCAGTATGATTTTGGTAATCGTTCTTCTGTTATGAATAGGACGAACAATCACTCAAGGTGAGAGACAGTAATAATCATTTATGAAATATTTTCTATTGTTTGTTTGTATGAGATTATGGGGTGTATGAAAAGATGGTAGGTGCCAAATGATTAAAATGATGGCAATGGCATAAGCAGTACACCTAAAGTAATTTTGTCTGAAATTAGTGGTTTATTGTTTGGTTATCTGAACTTAATTTCGACAAATCGATTCAAGGTTGGATTCAGAATTAGAGTTAATTTCGATGATTATTCTTTCATTCTCACAAACTTTTTCTTTTATGAATATTTTAGTGTTTCGTTGTGAAATTTCATTATGCTCTGTTTTCAACCAGAAAAACTGACTGTTTGGTGCGCTTTATGGACTG
This sequence comes from Harmonia axyridis, assembly GCF_914767665.1. Classification (NCBI taxonomy): domain Eukaryota; kingdom Metazoa; phylum Arthropoda; class Insecta; order Coleoptera; family Coccinellidae; genus Harmonia; species Harmonia axyridis. Next base: position 3,979,990 of record NC_059502.1, read on the forward strand.
GTGGAATCATTGGTCCGTACTTCTTCAAAAACGATGGTGGCCAGAACATTACAGTCAATGGTGATCGGTATAGAGCCATGATTACTAACTTTTTCATTCTTGAATTGAACAACCATGATGTTCAGGAGCTGTGGTTCCAACAAGACGGCGCAACATGTCACACAGCTCGTGCCACAATCGATTTATTGAAAGACACGTTTGGTGACCGCCTAATTTCACGTTTTGGACATGCGGATTGGCCTCCAAGATTTTGTGATTTAACACCGCTAGACTACTTTCTGTGGGGCCATGTGAAGTCATTGGTCTATGCGGAAAAGCCACAAACCCTTGACCATTTGGAAGACAACATTCGCCGTGTTATTGCCGATATACGGCTATAAATGTTGGAAAAAGTCATCAAAAATTGGACGTCCAGATTGGACTACATCCGAACCAGCCGTGGCGGTCATATGCCAGAAATCATATTTAAAATGTAATGCCACAAGATTATCTTGCGAATAAATAAATATCATCTCAAACGAATAATCCATCGTTGTTTGATTGCAATTTAAATTTCTAAAGCTCTAAAAAAACACCCTTTATTTGCATCGAGATAAAAACAAAACGATGCAAAATGGCGAATGCACTATACTAATAGAATAGTAAAGTTTTGGTAACTAAGGTAACTTCGATGTTAATGAAAGAAATATGATCTTATCTTGAAATGCATGAAAGAATTAGTAGAAACAACGTTTTCAATATATGTTTCAACTCGATCAATTTTTTGAACATCGAAATTTTTGCCTCATGGTGAAAATTTTCAATACACGAATTGACCTTTCCTACCTCTATGCTGATTATTATTTATTGATTTATGAAAGTTCAATCAATAATAAAGTTAAGCTCTTCTTTCTACAGGATCAAAGAGAGTACCAGTAAATTTTATGACTGCCAGTTACTTTATCTATTGATGAGGCAGTTATCCTTTCATTACATAGTTAGTTTATTATTTACAATGATAAACCTTGAGTGGGAAATGAAAATGGATAGAAAAAGAACTCCTATTCATTTTCAACTGTTCCTAAGGGAAATATGGGAAATTTTATTGGTTTCAATGTTTAGTTTAAAGAAAGTAGAATCCAAAGTTCGCAAAAAAAGTTAGTCTGACATATACCGTTTGGATCTAATTAATTAAAAAAAATTGAGAGCTATCTGAATAAAATCTGACATAAAATCGGTTGCTTACCACAATGGTTCTTCAATCTGAAGAGCCAAATCCACGAATTCTGAACGATCAAAACAACAAGTCAAGTAGTAGTTTTTCAATCTAAAGTCAAGCCGAGTATTTATTTATCAAGTATGATACTTGAATTATATCAAGCTACTCGATTTTTAGCAGTTTTATTGTGTAGTGTCACATCAATAAAAAAATTATGAAACGAGATGGAACCTTGCAAAGAACACTTTTATTTATTCAAATTATTGTATAAAAAAACCGAAAACATCAACTTTCTTGAAATAAAAACATAAATTGAATCACTATAAATCATAACAAAATGAAAAATAATAGAAAAATAAAGTTTCTTAATAGTGAGAAATCTCCAGGCTTTGTTTGATTTCATAATTTTCCATCCAGGATCTAAGATACATGAGGCATCTTATTGATTTGTCGCCTAACCCACTGCGAGTTTTTGTAACTGTAAGAGCAGCTCTGGAAAATTGTCTTTCAACAGGAGCTGAAGATGCTGGCGTTGATAAAAAATCCTTGGTCATTTTGGCCAAGTTGGAAAAGATATTTCTGAAACTACCAAAATATACCAATAGATTTCATAGAAATGTGAGAAAACTACTAATAAAGTAACACTGGCGAACACAGTCTCTCGGCGCTCGAGGAATCCCCTTATTCAGTTTAAGCGCGCACGAGATTGCAGAAATATATGCCGTGCAACGCGTGCATATCAAGCTCAACAAAAATCAAGTAGCTTGATATCAAGTCAAGCAATATATAAATAAAATTTAGTCAAGCCAAGCTCAAGTACGTAATTTTTCACGAGCTTGATTTTCAAGTCAAGTAGTTGATTAAAATGTCAAGCTACTTGGCTTGATGAATCCGAATCCCTATGTGTGACTATGTTAAAAATTCAGGTATTACAAGTGCTGTAAACAACGAAAGGAATCAAGATGAACGATTGCTAAACGAACAAAATCGATATATCTTCACGAACCGCAGAATCAAGAAAATCCAATCCTAATTTCTATAATTACCACAGTACAGTTCTACCAACCTACCGGAGATTTTCAACATTGTAATCCCGCCGTAATAATCACAACTTGTTAAGGTGTCTGCTCGATTGAAATAAAAAAAAATCACTACGTGATATTTACTTTACGAACAAATACTGAATTATTTTCTCTCATTTCGCATTACATGTAATTTGGATAATTCGTTTGACATACTCCTGGAGTGGCTGGAATAAGATATATTAACATTTTCAGTACCCAGCAGATGATCGAGTATTTTTTTTAAGAAGATCGGGTAAAGCAGTATAATCATTTCATGGATCGAGCAATACTGGATGGTGGAACGAATTCTCACCTAGGAAATGTTGAATTACTAATTAACTATTTGATTGGCTATAAGAATGCAGTTGGGTGCGAAATCTGCAGAACCTGAACTACTCGAGAGAATTTATTGGATTTGAGTGATAATTATATTACATCTCAGTGGAACAAGATGAATAGCACAGACCAGTATAGACGTATTGGTGTTCATGATTTTTCAAATGTTTCTGGTTACTTTTTGGATGCAGAATCCGAAATAGGAGTCAGATTTTGTCTATCAGATCTATTTTTTGAGATATGCTAAATTTAGCATTTTTATTTTCAACTTGTATATTATACAGGGTGATTCACCGGGATGACCTATTAGACATTTATGGAAATCTAATCATAATTTTGAGCTAAAAACTCGCATATTGGAGTTTGAGACAATGCTTTTTCTACCTAAAATATTTTCAAATCTCTACAACTTCCAGTTGTACCAGAAACAGACTACTACTTCCTCATTTCAAATGGCACACCCATTATATTATTGCATAATTAGATAGCTTTTTTGAAGACAATCTCGGAAATATGCCATACCTTGGGTAAAAACTCAACGTTTCATGAGTTAATGGGATTTTTATGAAAAAAATCGTGGCGATGAGGACTCACCTTTTTCTGAATTTTTCGGCAGGAAAAACTTTTTACAAAAAATTTTTTTGTTTTTCAATTCTGTGAATACGTAGTATTATAAAACTGTTTGCGGTATAGACCAAAAATGTACAGGGTGTTTATAAGAAGATCATGAACTTGAACAACTCGAATTCATCAAAACTCAAGATTTTCAAATTAGAGCCTATATTTTTTATTATTTCAGTCGATTCTACGTACAAAAATAGTGGGGGTTAAGCAAAGCCTATCCTGAAATGAATACTTTAAGAGTTATCGAGGAAGAACCTTAAATGAAGAAAAACTGCATTTCCTCACTGTGTGGAGTAGTCTGTGACTTCTGGAAAACACAGAAAGAAACTGAAATTCGATGTTTGGATAACTAAATTTTTCATTTCATGAATTATAATTGATTTTTCGTTGGGATTGTTGAGAAATTCATAAATCAGTTCAATTTTCAATTAAGTATAATTCATTACAATTCTTGAAATATCAAATTTAGTTATGGAAACATCGAATTTTATTTTCTTTCTGTGTTTTCCAGAAGTCACAGACTACTTCACACAGTTTTAAATTACGGTTATTCCCCATTGAAAGTTCTCCCTCGATACCTTTTAAAGTATCCATTTTAAGTACAGGGTTTGCTTAAGTAACCCCCACTATTTTTGTTCGTAGAATCGTCTGAAATAATAAAAAATATAGGTACTAATTTGAAAATCTTTAGTTTTGATGAATTTGAGTTGTCCAAGTTCATGATCTTCTTAGAAACACCCTGTACATTTTTATATATTAATTTCTCTTGGAATATACTCGGTTTTTTCAATATAAAGATGTTTTTTTTTTCAATATAAAACCTCTTATTGGAAAGACCTTTACAACCAGAACATCATCATTGTATTCTGAAGTTTTGACTTCAGATTTAGCAAAATTTTGTGAATGAATTATGTATATGAATATGAAACAGTAGTAATGAATGAATTAGGATTGTAGTATGTTAAAAAAAAACGATTGAAATTAAATTGATGAGTATCATGTAATTCTCTGTATTAACCAACGCGGGCAGAAAATTTTCTTTTTGAATTCTGTTTACATATATATTTCGATATATGAATCTCATCAAAAATATTTATTCTAAATATTCTACAATCCTAACAAAAATATTGTTTTTCCCCTCTATGAACTTACAGATGGAATTTTCAGGAAAAAAAATGTTTGTATGAATCGTTATGACAGTTCCTTTTATACATCTAATTTGTAGATAATCAGCAGATCTTATAGATAGATACACATCCTACGCATTCAGGACCATAATTGTAAAAATCCCAGGAAAGGATTGAATTTTTTTCTTGAACAATTCTAATCAAGATGAATAAAATCAAATAGAGGAAGAGGAAGTTAGGTTATACTTCTCATTTTTCGTTCATTATTGAATTTCGATCAATTACAAGTGATGCACATATCGAAAAAAAATTTGGCAATGCGTTGTTTCCCAGAAAGTATAAATTACTCTGTGATCTACTTTTGGACTATTAGGATGCTCTGTCAATTATCTGCAAGTGTTTCTTCATTTCGGTTTAGATGATAGTTACATTATTCTCAATATTGTTGCAAAGATGTCCCCTCTTCTTGTGGGCTCCCACTTGGATCTTCAGTATAAAAGTGTCTGTTATAGTAATGGAAGCATTCTATTACCACAAGTGCAGTGCTGGATTTAGGGGGTGCTATATTAGTGCATTTATTTATTGTTCTTGTTTTAGTGGATTCGAATATTTTATTGGAGCATGAATATTCAGGTAGGTGGCGCTCGGAATGAAAACAACCCCTGTTTATCCAGTTTTTAAGTGTATCGAAATATCGATTTTTTTTTTCAAATTAGAACAAAATTATAATTTATTTTAATTTATTTCAATTTTTGGTATAATTATTTTGAAAAACAAAATCTAATTAATAATATTCATTTCATGATTCATTACCTCTTTTATATTCATTTGAAAAAAACCAAGTGATCAAGTGCCTAAAACACAGAAAAACTAAAAATAAAACAATTCAATAACTCTTAATATATTCGAGATAAAGTATACTAGCAAGTTGTTTTTCTCAATCAGTAAAAGTAAATAATTCAAAAATTATTCTTAGTTTTTTTTGGATGCGTCTTCCATGAATTTGTCATTTTCAATTTCTGTTTAAATTTTTATATTCCTGTGTATTTCGAAGGGGAATAGTTTCAATTTAAATTTTAATGAGATATATATTCATTTTCTCTCCAAAAACTGACAAAAGGGTGGTTTTTAATTATACTTGAAAGAAATTAGAGCTTTTTTAGATGAGAAACCAAAACTATTAAGTATCTACAATGTCTCAACTGAAATATTGTGGCTAGTGATAATATGGAGATGAAATTTTGGCGATTCAGTTGTTTTAGTTTCGATAATTTCGGAAAACTCAAGATTTGTGGCTCTTGAAATGTATTAATGAAATAATAACTTTTGAAATCATAAAATTGAGAAGTGTCTATGAATACACTGAAATTTGAATTCTTTTTATCCAATCTCATAATTTTGTTCTATTATGCTACAGGGTTTTGGTCCTGGGTTATTTGTTTCCATATTATAACAAATTTCTTTCTTAAGGATGAATGCTCAGTTTTTGAAATGCAGGATGTAGTAGTTTGAATTTTTCTAAGTTTTTTTTGTTATGGCATCTATGTTTCTTGAGATAAAGCCAAAAATTTCGCTAAGAAATCATTCTTTGCTGTTTACATCATAAAATCTACATGATGATATTTTTTCTGGAAAAATGTTCTTTTTTCTCTAGAACTTTTTAGTGGTATCCCAATGATGGTTTCAAAAATATGAAAAAGTATGGTGGCATCTTTCGAAAATTTTTTAGTACCTTATAGTTTTCTAGATAGCCAGGTCCATCAATATTTCGGAAAAAAACAGTGGCAAATGATGTAAACGCAAAAAATCGAAAAATTTTGAAAGGAAATAAAAAAAAAATTGTTATGCTCTAAAAAGTTTTCGAAAAGAGCTGATCCATAATGAAGATATCAACAGTCGAGTGCACATAATTTTTTTCACGGCAATGCTATAGAAAATTGTGATGATGTATATACAGAGTGATTCAAATAACCAGCTGATAACTTTATGAAGTGATAGTTTTAGTTTAAATAAGGAGTTCTTTCAAGTGAAAAATTCCTTCGGAGATACTGGCTGGTTATTGAACTTAATGTTTATTCAATTTATTCTTATAAATTTAGGATAACAAACGTTCAATTTCGGAGGATATTGTACTCAGAAGAATTCCAAAATTTTCGATTGTTTTCGTCGACTACCTACAATGTCCCAGTGGCGCAGCTCCTACCTTAACTAGAACAATGACTCCATAAAATGTTGATCAAGACTTTTGAATCACCCTGTATATTATAGATACAAACAAGACAAAATTCCTCTGAAAAATTGAATCACCTCTTTCTTCATAGTTCCCCTCGATTTGAATATAATTGGAATTCATCTTAAGTAAAGGAAACAAACCGAAGCCAACTTTATATATTTACAAAGCATAATTTATTGCACAAGACGAATCCTCGCATACCTTAATAAGAAGATCGTGGGATTTTCGCTAACCTTCCATATAATGAGTGTGCAATTTTTCAAAAACCATCTCACCTTACTCAATTAAATATCACATAATAATCTACACATTTTTCGGACATCCTATACCTATGTGAACGAAAACCTCCATTGAAAACATTCCAGATCAGACATAATTAGATGAGAAAGACATCGGTTTCACAAAATTCCGTAACTTGTGAAACAGCTTGAGAAATATCGTCTCATCTAAATGAGGAGATACGTTAATATGTTCATTACGGGCCGTATTGTGAGATTTTACTTTCAATTGACGTGTCGGTGACATTCACAGCGCAGAAAATTGAATTTTGATTGAGTACCACGATTCGGAATAGGAATCGTAGCTTCTGGAGATGCAGAGATGATTGAAATAGTGTCGTAAATACGTGTACTCGAAACAATCGCTGATTACAGTAGGTAAAATACCTCTTTTTTTTTGGTTTGTTCAGCGGTAATAGGTGAAAGGCATAGGAGGCTGTTTTGGTGTGTGATAAGATGGTTCCATAATACTGAAGACGTATTTTAAATGCTGGGGAATTTGTAGGAATGTTTTAGCATGTTTGCTATTATTAACAATAATGAATATTTGGTATCGTATGTTGACCACTTGGGTATAAAGATTTTGAACGAAATTTTCGTAAGTAACATGATAAGAGCATCTAATTTTTGCGAAAAAATCGAAAAAACACGTTGCTAAGTAATATTTTAATGAGAAGCATGAGAGTTGGCGGCAATAAAAATCCGAGTCGAAGACTAGGATTTTTGCACCTTCACGAATTTTTTTTGTTGAAAAAATCTTACTTTGCATTGTGTTTTATCGATTTGTTCCACATAAAAAATTGAATGACCGAATGGTATTTGACAATTTTGCCCCCAACTTTTGACATGAAGCGCGCGGAAATGAAAACATGTCTGCAGTGATACGATATTTTACTAAATTCGCGAGTTTCTCCACAAAGAACACTATTCTTATGTCTCATAGTGAATCAACGTTGCCTATTAACTGAAAATATATTGAAAAGAATACTTAAATATATCAGAAATTCAGAAAACAAACTTCAAGGGCGCCAAACGACGTGAAACAACCTATGACACTAGGAGAGCAAAAGTTGCCAAACCTTGGATTTCAGCTGGTAGATACAGAAAATAATAAATATTCTGCTTATTATAAATTTGAAAATTAGGAAAAATATCGGATTACAAATATTAAAATTTGCATATTCAATCGGAAATCACTCAAATGAATAACGGGTGTTTTTTTTCGAGGTATATAACTTTAAGTTGGCATTACTGTTCAAGATGGCGACCGATTTAACAGCTGTCAAGTGATTTATTCCCGGTTTGGTTTGGCAATTCATCATGAATAGACTCACGCCTGAACAACGCTTGCGAATAGTGCAATTTTATTTCGAAAATAATGGTTCTGTGCGGAATACGTATCGCGCACTACGTCCATTTTATTTTGTTAAGCGATGAAGCGCACTTCTGGTTGAATGGCTACGTCAACAAACAAAACTGACGCATTTGGAGTGAAGCTAATCCTCAAGTGTATGTCGAAACACCGTTACATCCAGAAAAACTGACTGTTTGGTGCGCTTTATGGGCTGGTGTAATCATTGGTCCGTACTTCTTCAAAAACGATGATGGCCAGAACGTTACTGTCAATGGTGATCGGTGTAGACCCATGATTACTAACTTTTTCATTCCTGAATTGAACAACCATGATGTCCAGGAGCTGTGGTTTCAACAAGACGTCGCAACATGTCACACAGCTCGTGCCACAATCGATTTATTGAAAGACACGTTTGGGGAACGCCTTATTTCACGTTTTGGACCTGTGAATTGGCCTCCAAGATCTTGTGATTTAACACCGCTAAACTACTTTCTGTGGTGCTATATAAAGTCATTGGTCTATGCGGATAAGCCACAAACCCTTGACCATTTGGAAGACAACATTCGCCGTGTTATTGCCGATATACGGCCACAAATGTTGGAAAAAGTCATCGAAAATTGGACGTCCAGATTGGACTACATCCGAGCCAGCCGTGGCGGTCATATGCCAAAAATCATATTTAAAATATAATGCCACAAGATTATCTTGCGGATAAATAAAATTCATGTCAATCGAATAATCCATCGTTGTTTTATTGCAATTTAAAGTTCTATAGCTCTAAAAGAAACACCCTTTATTAATTTTCTTCAATTTAACCTCAAAAATTCTTCCAATTTCTGCAGTGGTGTGTAACGCCAGTAGTAGTTGAACCATCTTACCGAAAGATGTAATAGCGCTTTAAAATTGATAAAATAGTTGCAAAAACATGTGAATTTAAAAAATTCTGCATATTTTAGTGGTTCTCTCGAATTATAATCATTTTCTTCATTATCATATTAAAGAAAAGATTTATTCTGACAATACTTCTTGGAAAACCTTATACATCTCTGTCAACAACTTCCCAAGACAGAATCACGACTCAATCTACGTTAGACGCCACACGCGCATTAACGCACAAAGACATTTTTTCAGAATACTAAACGTCACGCGCGATAAAAGCAAAAAATGCCCGAACATTCCTAAGTACGTGTTATGAATTTGTAAGAAAGCTCACGATCTCAAAGACAACATCGCGAGGATTATTGCGAATCTCAATCATCCCAAGGAACGACTCTCTCGAGAGGACTTGAACGCATCCAAGCCATCCTTGAAATTATACAAGGCACAATCACAAACCATCCTTGATCCGAGACGGATGAAAAGATTTATCATTGCCGAAGAGCTGTATCTTCGACTCCCACCAAGCGAAAGAATCAAACTGAAATTAACGATATCGTATAAGTGATGCAAAGGCGGCTCGTCATAGGCGGCCGAGCATCTTCGTAAAAGTCATATTTGTTACTCGAAAAACCAAAAAAATAAGAATATTAATGGAAAAAACCAAAACTGAATATATCCTCGAATTGCATGTAACTATAGACTCCTCTAAACAAATAAAACACTTTTTTCATTTACCATTTTTCCATATTCGACTCAGGTAAAAAGTTATGAGCATTCAATGATTTCACAATGGGCTAATGCACTCCTGTCCACAGTGACAACAAAACGTCCAAATTGAGCCTAAATATGGCGAATGGGGCGGGGCTTAACCATAGAACTTGAGAATGCGATTGACTGAACTGACACTTATTGGGCCTGATCATAGAGTAATAAACATAGATAGAGGAAGTATACTCAATTTTTACATGTCCCCAAGATAGTTAGATTACGTTGTCGGATTGTGATATATTTTCGAATCCACAATTTTACTATATCGTTATGGATGTATATTATATTGAATGAATTATATTTTAGTGATTCACGATTAAATATGCAAATTGGAATATTTGAAATCCGATAATTTCCCTAATTGTCGAATTTGTAATAAGCAAATAATTATTATTTTCTGTATCTACCTGCTGAAATCCAAGGTTTGGCAACTTTTGCTCTCCTAGTATCATCGGTTGTTTTATGTCGTTTGGCGCGATTGAAGTTTGTTTTACGAATTTTCGATATATTTAGGTATTTATTGTAATATATTTTGAGTAAATATGAAACATTGATTCACCATGGGACATAAAAGGTGCGTTCTTTGTGGAGTAACTCGCTGATTGAGTGAAATATCGTATCACTGACATGTTTTCATTTCCGCGCGCTTCATGTCAAATTTGATAGTTCATGTTGAGGACAAAATTTTCTAATGGCATCATTATTCTGGGATGCGCAAGGTATAATATTCATTGATTACCTTCAAAAGGGCCAGATCGTTATTGGATCGTTTAAAGGATGAAATCGTTTAAAAACGGCCCTATTTGAAGAAAAAAAGATGCTGTTTCATCAAGACGATGCGCCGTGTCACAAATCAATGAAAACAATGGCAAAATTGCATGAATTGGGCTTTGAATTGCTTCTGCATCCACCGTATTCACCAGATCTGGCCCCCAGAGACTTTTTCCTGATCCCAGACCTCAAAAGAATGCTCGCTGGAAAGAAATTTAGCGCCAATGAAGAAGTAATCGCCGAAACTGAGGCCTATTTTGAAGCGAAAGACAAATCGTACTACAAAAATGGTATCGAAAAGTTGGAAGATGTTCAAACTGTTTCCCTCGGACTCTAATGCATAAATGACACCGTTTTATAAAATTACGATTCAATTTTCTTAAACTAATTTCCGATATGGTCCGGGCTGCGTCGAATACGCGTTCACGCAATTCTTCCTCGCTTCTTATTGGTTTTGCATACACTTTGTTTAAGAAAATTGAATCGTAATTTTATAAAACGGTGTCATTTATGCATTAGAGTCCGAGGGAAACAGTTTGAACATTTACTGTAAGTTAGATTTAAGAATTAAATAAATAACCGAAAGTTAAGTCTGTTTTTAATTAATTTACCTTTTTTTTCAATAATATTCCTTTTTCGCTTCCCCTAATCCATCTTTTTCCCTATTGTGACTTTAACAAATAATAACAAAGCCCGGTATCAAATGTAATGTCATAGCAAGCGGCAAAATTACCTGATAGCGGGGTTCCTAGTTTCAACTTAGTTAAGTAGGGCATCGGTAAAATGATGAAAATACCTAGTTTTATGGGCATAAGATTCGTGTATTGTACCATGTACCACTAAATCTGCCTAAAATGCCCATTTTTTTTATGTTACTTGCTCGTTTTGTTTCAAGGATTTTTTTTTCACAGCAGGTGTCCAAAGTCGAAGTTCTCGTTTTGCTAGCAATTGAAATCAAGATTTATCCATTAATTTACGGAAATCCACATAACTTTTTGACAGAATCATACTCATGTCATCTTAAATAACTATTTAAGATTCCATTACAACAAAAAAAATAAGCTTCGAGAGCTTTCCAGCAGAATTCTGACCCTGACAATGTTAAAAAAGGTGAAAATTCACTAAAAAACGTAATTTGGTAATAACTCGAAAACCATGCAACTTTTACTGGGGTCATGTTAGGCTGGTTAGGTCCCTCTTTAGCTGACCTACCTCCGGTGTCACTGTGACGTGCCACTTATGGGACACCCTGTATACTATGACGAAAATATAATTTATTTACTGACTTGACTGTAGGTAATGCTCCTCAAATATTATTTTCCTCTTTGTTATGACGACGAGCCGCCACTGATCAGTGATGAGTCTATCAAGACGCGATATTCGCGATTAAAAAAATGATATAATTAATGAGCAATAAACCAATGCCAAGTATCAATCAATTGCTGATCTTCAAGAGCGATCATTAAAATATTGATCGTGATAAGGAAGAATTTATCTGTGAACAATCATCGTTGAATGAATTACTTCCCAGTGAAATACGGTGGAGAGTTTCAGTGAATTTATGGCCAGGCCACACCTGGATTGGGATAGAATTTGCTGATTTACGATTTTCTTGACATTTCGGACCCATTGGAGTATGAAGGTTTTGACAGATTTTTCTGTGATCGGAATTTATAGTTCATTCTGCTGTCTGTGCTCCGTTCTGTTAACTTTTATGTTATTTATGGTGATTAGTTTTATGGGGGCTGCAACATTATGGTCTGATCAACATCGAGAAAAAATGTAAAGCCGTTACTTCAAATATTTTTATCAAATTTTCTCTCTGGTGCTCCAATATAAAAGGTTTTTCAATAGCTGGTTTCATTTTGATCTAAAAATAAAAGATTATATTGTGACAAAAATCAATGGATGTTTATTTCATTCAATCAGCAAAATGGCCGCTCCTTAGAGTAATAAACATAGATAGAGGGAGCATATGACATTTTCAGTAAGTAAATTTTGTCCCCAACATGAATAATCAAATGTGACATCAACCGCGCGGAAATGAAAACAAATCAGTGATACGATATTTCACTCAATTCGCTAGTTTCTCCACAAAGAACGCACTTCTTTTGTCCCTTGGTTAATCAACGTTTCATATCAACTCAAAATATATCGAAATAAATACCTAAATTAAAGGGTTTTTTTAGAACTAAAGAACTTTAAATTGCAATAAAACAACGATGGATTATTCGATTGACATGAATTTTATTTAGCCGCAAGATAATCTTGTGGCATTACATTTTAATAGTTATTTATAATACAAGTGCAGAAGGCATTGATATTCTTCCACGAGTTCAAAATTCAAAAACGAGCCACGAAGTGGCGAGTTTTGGAATGAACGAGTGGTAGAATGAGCCTTCTGTACGAGTATTATACATTATTTTCTCTAATTCATTGCATTTTCATTGAAATTAATGAAATATTTCCATAAATATTATTGAGTGATTTTTGCATTGAAAAATGTTGGCTGGCAGAACTGATTTCTTTAAGGCAAATTGATGAATTGACACATAAAGCCGCGGCGGAAAGTTCGGAGTACCAACATAAAATAACAAAATATAACCATGAAAACTGTGCGTTTCTGATATATTCTCGCACGATTTTGTTCTACAAGATGTAGAAGAATGAACGGAATAACCACAGAATTAGAGAAATATGATTTCTGGCATATGACCGAACCGGCTGGCTCGGATGTAGTCCAATCTCGACGTCCAATTTTCGATGACTTTTTCCAACACTTGTGGCCGTATATCGGCAATAACACGGCGAATGTTGTCTTTCAAATGGTCAAGGGTTTGTGGCTTATCCGCATAGACCAATGACTTTACTTAGCCTCACAAAATGTAGTCTAGCGGTGTTAAATCACAAGATCTTGGAGGCCATTTCACAGGTCCAAAACGTGAAATTAGGCGGTCACCAAACGTGTCTTTCAATAAATCGATTGTGGCACGAGCTGTGTGACATGTTGCGCCGTCTTGTTGGAACCACAGCTCCTGGACATCATGGTTGTTCAATTCAGGAATGAAAAAGTTAGTAATCATGGCTCTATACCGATCACCATTGACTGTAACGTTCTGGCCATCATCGTTTTTGAAGAAGTACAGACCAATGATTCCACCAGCCCATAAAGCGCACCAACCAGTCAGTTTTTCTGGATGTAACGCTGTTTCGACATACACTCGAGGATTAGCTTCACTCCAAATGCGGCAGTTTTGTTTGTTGACGTAGCCATTCAACCAGAAGTGCGCTTCATCGCTAAACGAAATAAAATGGACGTAGTGCGCGATACCTATTCCGCACAGAACCATTATTTTCGAAATAAAATTGCACTATTTGCAAGCGTTGTTCAGGCGTGAGTCTATTCATGATGAATTGCCAAACCAAACTGAGAATAAATCACTTGACAGCTGTTGAATCGGTCGCCATCTTGAACATTAATGCCAACTTAAAGTTATATACCTCGAAAAAAAACACCCTATAGAAAACTGAATTACAGTTAGGTATTCAAAATGAACGAAATCTTAAAACGCTATATTGTGTAGCGACCCAATTGTTATTCACAAGAATAAAAAAGGGAAAATTAGAATAACGCATAATTCAATATCGATTCCTGTTCGAAAAAAGGCCCTCCTGCAAACCACACCAAAAGCGCGGATTTCTCGTACGGCAAATCCGCGGTTATCAATCATCTAAAAAAACATCACGTGACGCCCGATCCCGGGGAAAACTTCACAATCGCCGATCCTGAACACACCTCTCCAAAGGAATCCGAACTTTTCCTTGGGTTGCATTCTCCTGTGTGCAAATTGATTGTGAGGATTCATGCATATGTACGAGAAAGGTTGTTCGTTTCTGATTCGAAGAATTGGAGGCTATCATTAGTTATTACTTGCTTTACAATCAGGATACTCGACGAGCTCTGTTCGTGAACTGCACGGTGTTATTTGCGTTAGAACGAAATTATGCGTTTTTTTCCTTATTTGGCCGTTTGGCGTTTCGTCAGCAAATGTCGACAGCGGTGGAAGCTTTAGGCTGAAATTCACCTGAGGATTTTTTGGGTTGAATCAGTGGAAAATCTCGAAAAGGAAACATTCAACGGAAAAATTTTTCATACAAAACTTTTGTATTTTTTACCGTAGAATACGATTCTGCAATATAAAAATAGGGATTTCCATTTGAAATTTTTAAGTTGACCCCCGTACTCCAACAAGGAGGAAATTGAATGGAGGTTTTTCTGGCATAAGTGAACTTTCCCCAAAAATCAACCCCTTATTCACAACATTTTTTCGTTAGATATTTTCTTTTCGAGATATTCGACTGATTCAATTGAAAAAACCACTAGGTTTGTAGATACGTCAGAGATCGTGAATTCTGACACCGCTCACCGATTCTTCGTAAAGCTCACTGTTTTGAGGAAATTCGAAGTCTAAATTTGGGAAAAAATTGAATTTCTCCCTAAAAATCGTTATATCTCCTGAATTATTCGTCACAGACCACTCAAATATAAACGTTTTTCAAACATCAAGCTCTGATTATGAAACACCTCGTATAGTATTCAATTAGATCCATTCAACTAATGTTAGGCGGGCGGAGTAACAATATGTACCATGCTTATTATTGGTCTTTATACTTACACCGCAATGTCCATAATTTGTTCCATTATGTGTACTAATGAATAAACATGTATTGTATGGTATAATAAAGCCATTCAAATACAATAATGACCAGGAAAGGTAAAGAAGTAGGTAGTAGCAGATATTACCAATCAGTTTTCATTGCTTTTTCTTGTCTCGTCTCGACTGTATTTTATCACAATGAGAGAGCTATTTTACTATCCAAATCATTGTCATTTGCAAATTTTCAGACAAAAATGATTCCCGGGTTTGGCATCCACATTACAAAATTTTAATTTTTCATTCTCGATGAAGATTATTCAGTGATGTGATCATTTACAGAAATTCTGTAGGAATCTCAGCATTTCTATATGGTGTTTTTTTCGAGGTATATAACTTCAAATTGGCATAACTACTCAAGATGGCGACCGATTCAACAGCTGTCAAGTGATTTATTCTCAGTTTGGTTCGGCAATTCATCATGAATAGACTCACGCCTGAACAACGCTTGCAAATAGTGCAATTTTATTTCGAAAATAATGGTTCTGTGCGGAATACGTATCGCGCACTACGTCCATTTTATTTTGTTTAACGATGAAGCGCACTTCTGGTTAAATGACTACATTAACAAACAAAACTGCTGCATTCGTAGTGAAGCTAATCCTCAAGTGTATGTCGAAACACCGTTACATCCAGAAAAACTGACTGTTTGGTGCGCCTGGTGGAATTATTGGTCCGTACTTCTTCAAAAACGATGATGGCCAGAATGTTACAGTCAATGGTGATCGGTATAGAGCCATGATTACTAACTTTTTCATTCCTGAATTGAACAACCATGATGTCCAGGAGCTGTGGTTCCAACAAGACGGCGCAACATTCCACACAGCTCGTGCCACAATCGATTTATTGAAAGACACGTTTGGTGACCGCCTAATTTCACGTTTTGGACTTGTTAATTGGCCTCCAAGATCTTGTGATTTAACACCGCTAGACTACTTTCTGTGGGGCTATGTAAAGTCATTGGTCTATGCGGATAAGCCACAAACCCTTGACCATTTGGAAGACAACATTCGCCGTGTTATTGCCAATATACGGCCATAAATGTTGGAAAAAGTCATCGAAAATTGGACGTTCAGATTGGACTACATCCGAGCCAGCCGTGGCGGTCATATGCCAGAAATCATATTTAAAATGTAATGTCACAAGATTATCTTGCGGATACTTAAATAAAATTCATGTCAATCGAATAATCCATCTTTGTTTTATTGCAATTTAAAGTTCTATAGCTCTAAATAAAACACCCTTTATATGCATATCTATTCATTTATCTCGAAATATGAAGAAAGAACAGAATTTTGTGATATAAAAGTAGCTGAAATGATTCGATAATATCAAGAGTCTCCATATGGTTGTCACAAGAAATATTCATAATAAATAGTAATAATAAGCGCAAAGTTGGCAACAATGGAAAAAAAATGATTTATTTACTTCAGCTATAGCTCGAATCAAATTCCTTCATGATGATCAAATAATTATTACCTGCCACATCCACATTTCGCAAATAAAATAACTAAAACGTCATTTCTTTCATTTTTTGAACTCACGGTATTTAGAATAATTTGTCTAATTACTGGTGGAAATGCATGATTCTTCTAATGTATGCATCTTGGGTTACGTTAAATATCTATAAAATCAATAAAAATATCAGTTTCGTGATAATTATTAAACCGTAAAATGTTTTAATGCTTTGTTCAGATTTTTTGCTACTTATATCTAATGTATGAAATTTTATTGGTCGTTTCAACTTTAATGGTTTATTGAGTTTTATTAAGCCACCATGAATAATTTCTAGCTTGATGTGTTCATCTGATACGATTACAGTTGCCGTAATGCAAGTCGATATTTTACAGTTGAAAAATCAACATTAGATATACGAATTTTTGTTATCATCAATTTGCTTTATAATAATTTCTTTGAATTTTGTATATTACGCACTAAAAACTAAATTACCCAAATCAATGTAGATTTTTGAAATGTTTCCATATTCTAATTTTAAATACTTATCTAACCTATAATTTTATCTGACCTACCCTGTGAATAAATTCAATGATGATTACGAAACAAATGACCCCGTATTGAAACTTCACAGCACGATCTGATTGAGACTGGTGGATCATTTCTAGTAAATAATTCACAATTTCTCAACCATCCAACAAAATCCTGAAATTCCAACAGTTTATATCGCATGTTCGTAAATTATATAAAGATCGAACTGACATAACGTTAGAGAAACAGATCTACGTATGCTTATAACTTAACAAGCTTTATTTTATGACAGTTATTAAGAGCATCAAATATCACCGCGGTTTATTATATCAACAGAATTGTATTTGTGTAACGTTACAAGCGATCTATAAACAATTATATAAAGTGCTGACTGAATCCGTCGGTATCTACCCAACCTATCTATCCAGACCTAGAATCGTGATATTAGCTAATATCTTCTTCAAAAACGTGAGAATTTCAAGGAGAAGAACTGTTTCAATTAGAGTGTTAATGGAACAGCTTTTTAGAAACTGATAATTCTGCTAGAAATACCCACCCACCAGAAATATTGATATAGAACGTACGAATTACCGATAAAACCTCTAGTGTAAAAAAGTTAGTCGCTTGGTCTAATGTTGAATTCTCCATAAATATATTTAAAGTTTACGCATTCATAATATAATTTCGATGTTCTAGACATTGAACTTTGGCAACTCTGCTCGAATGAGATATGGAATTGACGAGCTTTATATGTATTTAAACTTTAAACAACGATTTCTGCTTTAGAAGTTAGTCGCTTGGTCTAATGTTGAAGTCTCCACAATAAATATAGAGTTTACGTATTAATAAGGTTACTTCAATGTCCGAGACGTTGAATTCTGACTACCCTGGTCGAATGAGCTATGAAATTGATGAGTTTTGAATGTATTTGAAACTCTAAATGACAATTTCTGTTTTACAATTTAGTGCTTGATCTAAGTTTCCACAATATATTTAGAGTTTACGTATTAATACTATTATTTTCAAATTCTAGACGATTAGTTTTACCTTCTATGCCCAAATAGGGTATTGAATTTACGAGCTTTATATGTATTTAAACTATTAATAACGATGTCAGCTCTGCTTTACAAGTTAGTCGCTTGATCTAATGTTGAAGTCACCACAATAACATTATTTTTATGATTTTCTCGATAATTGAAAAAATACACATTTGATAGAACTGAGATTCAGAAATCATATTGAAAATAGTGGAAGGAATGTTTCTACAGAATTTCGTGGGAATTGAATTATTAGAAATATTAAGAAAATCGGGTTCATTTGTTAGTTAAGTATCACTGAGATTTTTTAAGTTTACAGAGTTCATCTTTAATAATCAAATTTTCCTGATCTGATATATTTTGGAGAACGGATTGATTTGTTTTGAATTTTTTCGGTTATTTACAGAAAAGATCCACGAGATGAATTTACAAGCTTTCTTATTTTCGTTTGATTAAAAAACCGTTGAATTCACCCCAAAGTTCATTATCTGGAATTCCACACCAAACGATTAGAATCAGATATGACCTTTCCTTGTTCATTTCGAACCAACTCATTTCATCCAATGACTCATCTAAATCGTAAATCCATCATTTACAACGCATTCTTCGAGTAATTGAATCGATTCCTGAACTATAACGCAATCGAAATGATCAACAAATTGACCTACTGATCGTCGTTTATTCCATTAAAATGAGGAAAATCGAATCTATACGGATAATACTGAGTCATTACAGAAATAAAATAATAAACAGGGATTTAATTACAACTTATGTAAGGTTGTGATCAACAATAAGAGTGTAGTAAACCCAAACTGCCAATAACCATACAGATATTGTTCACAATTGTTGACATTTCACAAGCGTAACGTTGAACCGAATTGCTGTATCATCTTCAGTCTTTGTCGTTTTGGGATCCAGATTGGTCAACAACGGTAACATTCAGATTACGTCGTGGGAACTTGAGAAAAAAAATCTTTGATGATTCTCCCATATCTATGCGAGAATCATCAGGCGAAACTCTTCCCTGGCGATATACATGAAATTACAAAACTACTATTGTGAACAACGATTTCTGCTTCAAAAGTTAGTCGCTTGATCTAATGTTGAAGTCTTAACAATAAATTTAGAGTTTACGTATCAATAATATCACTTCCATGTTCCAGACATTGGATTTTGCTTACTCTGCTTAAGTAAGCTATAGAATTGACGAGGTTTATATGTTTTAAAACTCTATAAACAACGATTTCTGCTTCACAAATTTGTCGCTTAATCTTATGTTGAAGTCTCCTCAATAAATTTAGAGTTTACGAACCAATAATATCAATTCCATGTTCTAGACGTTGGATTTTGCTTACTCTGCTCAAATGAGCTAAAGAATTGATGAGCTTTATATGTTTTTAAACCCTTCAAAACTATTTCTGCTTTACAAGTTAGTCGCTTGATTTAATGTTGAAGTCTCCACAATAAATTTAGAGTTTACGTATCAATAATATTACTTCCAGGTTCTAGAAGTTGGATTTTGCATACTCTGCTCGATTGAGCTATAAAATTGACGAGCTTTATATGTTTTTAAACTCTGAACAACAATTTCCGCTTTACAAGTTAGTCGCTTGTTCTAATGTTGAAGTCTCCACAATAAATTTAGAGTTTTCGTATCATTAATTATGTTCTAGGCGATGTTTCTCCCATTTGCTAGACGTTAAATTTTGCATAATCTGCTCAAATGCGCTATGGAATTGACGAGCTTTATATGTTTTTAAACTCTTGACCACGATTTATGCTCTACAAGTTAGTCGCTTGTTCTAATGTTGAAGTCTCCACAATAAATTTAGAGTTTAAGTGTCAATAATGTTATTTCCATGTTCTAGACATTGGATTTTGCATACTCTGCTCGAATGAGCTATGAAATTGTAGAGCTTCATGTGTTTTCAAACTCGAAACAACAATTTCTACTTCACAAGTTAGTCGCTTGATCTAACGTTGAAGTCTCCACAATAAATTTAGAGTTTTCGTATCATTAATTATGTTCTAGTCGTTGAATTTTGCATAATCTGCTCAATTGAGCTATGGAGTTAACGAGCTTTATATGTTTTTAAACTCTTTAAAACCATTCTTAATCTACCAATATCTAATTATACAGATATCGTCCATAATTGTTGATATTTCACAAGCGTACCTCGTTTTGCGTTGAACCCAATATTGCTGTATCATCGCCAGTCTTTGTCCTTTTGGATCTAGATTGGTCAACAACGGTAACATGCAGATAGCGTCGTGGGAACTTGAGAAAAAAATCCCTGATGATTCTCCCATAGATAGGCTAAATTCTTCTTTGGCGAAATTGTTGTGGCAACGTCGTATGTGTAAAGACTGCTTGAAATTACCAAACTACCATTGTGTGGAGTATCATATTTCTTCTTGGATAATTTATGGAAAAATAATTAACATGAACCTCGAATATTAAACCAAATTGGAATTATAATTAAGAAAAATAAAGGCTTCTGAAAGAGGTAATCTTGTTTGTTTGACATCGTGAGATTGACAGATTAGATTACTAATCATAAGACTTAGCTTGGTATCTAATTGGTTTTTATCGGTTATTGCTTGACATGACATCACATGGTGGATTGTGATATGTTTGAGGCATACATGGTGTAAATAACACTTCACACAATAAGTCTTCTATAGTCAACATGGTCACCTTCAAGAGATATACACCAACGCTACATCAACCTTTCAAAACCTTTTCTGTTAGAAGATTCGTTTCGCTTTAGAATTAGGCTTCAACCTTGACAATCACTTCTTCATTACAGCCAAATTTTTTTTCCTGGAGCATTCTTTTGAGGTTTGCAAAAAGCAAATAATCTTTGAGGGCCAGATAAGAATAACTTCTATAATAATTTTGGTGATATTGGTCTTGAAGCCAACTTCACCACAATTGAAATGACTTTTGAAAATTCTATTTGTCGATTTGATAATGTTTATAAGGCGTTCGGTGTGGAAAATTCTTCAGAAATGATGGATAAATCTCAAGGATTCAGAGGTTGAAATTGTCTATCGTTTGATTCTACGCAGTATTTAAGATATTATTCAATGTACCTACATTTTTTAGAACACATGTTTCATCAGAGATCCAAGAATAGTAACAAATTATCAGAATGAAAGAATATTGAACAAAGACGCGTTTTTCACACTAAAACAAATTGCAAACAAAAACTCAAAACTTGAAGTTATGGGGATGCGAAGAGCAGATTTTCCACATTTTAATTTTAGAGCAGGAAAATCGAGGAATTAAGTTTTCGTTGGACCAAATTATGTATTTATCACCATCACATAAATACAAAACAAAAGTGTATCACAAAGATAAGAAATTATCTACGACTAATGACACATAATTACAAATCGTAGCACCCGTAGAGATTCAATCAACAGACACTCAAAAAACCTATCTGCTGAAAAATCTAAGGTACAACTCGCACATCATTGTTAATCACATTGTAAACAAGACGTTGAAGAGCTTCATTGTTGTCTTGAAGGATTAATCATTTCCTTTAATATCGCTGAATGATGACGATCAAAAATGACTTCTTCAATTGGAAACTGATGGCAGGATCTCCAGATGAAGTCTTTACAAACCGCTAATAGGCCTCGCTATTTTGATATCCTGTGGCTTTGAATTTATTATCCATGGTGGATTCTTCGATACTGGCTTTGTTCTTCCTGACAACCTCTTCTATGGTAATAAGCCTGTTTCAATGGGAGTACTCGATAGAAAATTACCTTAGATGATGAAAGCTTATATTTTCGATCTTTAAATATCGAATTGTTGTTGGGTTAGATATATATGTGTGCAAATAATGATGACTCAAATTGTTACCTTGAAGAGGTGGATAAGGAAATGTTGCGAATTGTAGAACGTAGGTTTTATTTTCACATCAATCAAAGTGATATTCCGAATTTTATTACTCCAGTATTATTGGGAGTAGGAGTTTACACTAATAGAGATATTGTTCAACTTCATGATCCTTTGTTTTACGCATTGTCAAATGTCAGTTATTATTTAACAAATTAAATATTCGAAGCTCAATTTTACCACATATTGTTATGAAGGCTGTTTTTTTTAGAGCTATAGAACTTTAAATTGCAATAAAACAACGATGGATTATTCTATTGACTTGAATTTTATTTATCCGCAAGATAATCTTGTGGCTTTACATTTTGAATATGATTTCTGGCATATGACCACCACGGCTGGCTTGGATGTAGTCCAATCTGGACGTCCAATTTTCGATGACTTTTTCCAACATTTGTGGCCGTATATCTGCAATAACACGGCGAATGTTGTCTTCCAAATGGTCAAGGGTTTGTGGCTTATCCGCATAGACCAATGAGTTTACATAGCCCCACAGAAAGCAGTCTAGCGCTGTTAAATCACAAGATCTTGGAGGCCAATTAACAGGCCCAAAACGTGAAATTAGGCGGTCACCAAACGTGTCTTTCATTAAATCGATTGTGGCACGAGCTGTGTGACATGTTGCGCCGTATTGTTGGAACCACAGCTCCTGGACATCATGGTTGTTTAATTCAGGAATGAAAAAGTTAGTAATCATGGCTCTAAACCGATCACCATTGAATGTAACGTTCTGGCCATCATCGTTTTTGAAGAAGTGTACGGACCAATGATTCCACCAGCCCATAAAGCGCACCAAACAGTCAGTTTTTCTGGATGTAACGGTGTTTCGACATACACTTGAGGATTAGCTTCACTCTAAATGCTGCAGTTTCGTTTGTTGACGTAGCCATTCAACCTGAAGTGCGCTTCATCGCTAAACAAAATAAAATGGACGTAGTGCGCGATACGTATTCCGCACAGAACCATTATTTTCGAAATAAAATTGCACTATTTGCAAGCGTTGTTCAGGTATGAGTCTATTTATGATGAATTGCCAAACCAAACTGAGAATAAATCACTTGACAGCTGTTAAATCGGTCGCCATCTCCAACAGTAATGCCAACTTAAAGTTATATACCTCGAAAAAAACACCCGTTATATATATTCTCTTCTGAAACGTCTTAACTCAAAGCTTATGAACTGAAGCTTATATGAACTCAAGATTCGAAGAATTATAAAAGAACAAAACAATCTCTAACCATCTAGAAATCCACGGCAAATCGTGTAATGCTTTCATGCATAATGCTCAGTAAAGATGTCTTGTTATTAACGGTTTATTTTGAATATCAATTGAATCGATGTGATAATAACAGTGTTTTCTATCTAACGCGCGTTGTTTGAAGGAAAAATCAATTAACGGAATTAAAAATGGTAAATCATTATTTCATTTGACCCCGTATGGGTTTATCAAGAAAAAATATTTTCATTTTGCAGTTAGGTGCTTGGGAAAAAAGTCTGATCGTTAGATATCATAATTCTGAAACATCATATGTGATGATAATTTTGCACTTGGCCCAAAACAAAAACAATACGCTTTATTAGTGATGACGTCACAGACCACATTTTAGTTCTCCTGTCAGTGTTCGGAATCCAAACAAACAAATTGTCATTCAAATTAGTACGTTGTCGTTGAAGAAATTGGCTTATTTTGATAAATAAGATTATTTAAGGAACGATTTTACTATTAATTGATACACAGAAGGCACGAGATTAATGCCAGTAAGTTCGCACTTGAAGTTCAACTAATAAACACGGCTTTTTACAAAATCTGGGGAATAATACAGGATTCAAACTTACTGGTATTAACCTCGTTCCTTCTGTCTATCAATTAATACCGAAATCGTTCCTCAAATACACTTATTTATGACAATAAGCCAATTCCTTCAACGACACCGTACTAATTTGAATGACAATTTATTTGTTTGGATTCCGAACACTGACAGGAGAACCAAAAATGGCGGTGTGTGACGTCACACTAATAGAGCGTATACCTCGAAACGATTACCAACTCAAAAAAATAAATAAAAATAGATTAAGACCGAACTAACGAGATCTAGAAAATCAAGCAATTCGCTCCTGATGCCGAAGATACGTAATGGGTCGGTATTAACCTCATTCTTCTTCCCACGTACAGAGTGCTGTAATTGTGTTGGTGTTGCATTCTGCAACCGGATGCCAATAAGGTACGATCGTGATCGAAGTGAGCAGCACCAGGTATAGGTTAAGGTTGTTGCGCCGAACGTTTACAATAGACGGAAGGATGCTGAACCATTTACTGACCACCATTTTACTTTCTATCTATACTGTCGATTGTTCTTTTTATCGCGTTTGGCTCGGTTGGCATTTCTGCCGGCACCGTCTTTGGTTGCCTTTCCTCCCGATTTTCGGTGTGGTCGATCATTTCAATGATAAATCGATGGCATCGTTTATGGAAATATATTTCTTTCTTAACCGAAACGTTTCAATTTTAATATTTAAAAAAATGAGTATATTTCGAAAAAAAAATAAATGGACATAAATTCCTTTGTGTAGAGGAAAGTTTGTCATTAACGATGAAAAACTACATCAGTCAAATGGCCACCAGAGCTACATATACGCTCTATTAGTGATGACGTCACACACCGCCATTTTAGTTCTCCTGTCAGTGTTCGGAATCCAAACAAACAAATTGTCATTCAAATTAGTACGGTGTCGTTGAAGGAATTGGCTTATTTTCATAAATAAGAGTATTTGAGGAACGATTTCGGTATTAATTGATAACATGTTGCCATTTGAACCATTTCAAAAAGTATCATTCCTATCGGAAAACCCTAAACATATCCGATAGAACTTGGTGCCAGTCATCAAATGACATTCTTCGACATAACCTGTAGAGAAAACGACTCCATAAAACCGTCGTTAAATCCGGTAATAATCTAAGAATTCGAAATAACCATAACTCAACATAACCCCAAACATCAGTTTCAATCATAACCGTGTGAAAACGTGAACTCTATAATCCACAGCCGACTGGATGTGAAAACGAAGTACTTAGATAAATCCAAAGCGACTTATTTAATGTTCATCAATAATTATTCTTGAATACCGCAAACCGGGAAAGGAAGAGATGTCGATTTCCTATATAGCCGATAAAATCAATTCGAGATCCGAGAGATGTTTGCCCACTAATCTGCTGATTGATTCACTGCATTAACCATTTATAAAACTGGTAGTGACGATTTAATAGTGGTGGGTGTGCTGACCTCTATTTACATCTTCATATTTCATTTGGAACGATTATTTTATTATGTCATGCTGCATCATTAATTTCCTTGTTTTGGGAACAGGATTTATCTTTTCATTCCAATCGCGTTCAGAAGAATTTATCTATGAAGACTTGCAGAGGAGTTGAGCAGTGCTTATACATACTTGAATGTGAAATCATTTGGTAATTTTCATGCACTAGTGAAATTCATTGAAATATTTCACGTATAAAGAAATATTGATTTTTTCTGAGAAATGCAGGGTGTTCCCAAATGGGAAATTCAAAGAAAAATGAGAGATTTCTTGGATAGTTTAAAGAAAAAAAGTACAATACACAATAAATATGGGCCTGCAAACGCTTTTTTTCGAAGTACATGGTGTTTCTTGCAGTCCTACTTTTTTGTGATGATTATTCCAGTTTTCGAATCTTTATTAATCTTCGCTACAGATTGGGCAAATAAGTACCAAAACTTATTATTAATCTATTCATCACAGCTTATTAACTGGATCTTTATAATAATTTGGATTTTCTTGAGGATTGTTTGAAATTTTTTTCTCGAAATCGGTACCACATACGACAAAACTACAAGACACCAAAGTGTGTAGTATCAGACCAAAGTTTATTGTTACATTTTTCCAAACTCTTAGTGGTTAACTAAATAAAAGCAGCCACTGTTCCAGAAAAAATATCACCCTGTAGATTAGCATTCAAAATTACCATTTCAAATGATGAAAACTTTGAATTGGAATTAGAATGTCATCATTCGAGTTGAATATTTTGTGAAAGAGCGAAAGAAAGGTGCCATGTTTCCCAGAAAGGTTTGGAGTTTCCCATACAAGTGTGTCCAGAATGTTGCAGCGATTCAGGGAGACAGGTATGAATGTCCGAAGACCAGGACAGACAGGGTAGTGGTAGACCACGGGTAACAACTGCCATTCAAGAACGTTACTTGAGAGTTTCTTCGTTGAGACAACGGTTTGCAACCGCTCGCCTCCTTCAAAATCAGCTTGAGCAAACTCATGGGCTGCAAATTAGCACTTAGACAATAAGAAATAGCCTCAGAGAATATGATTTAAGGCCTCGTGTCGCGGCAAGAGGCCCAGCCCTTACCCCAGCCCATCGAAGGGCGCGTTTGGATTTTGCGAGAGAGCATATCCATTGGGAGGATGCTGATTGGGAAAGAGTTCTCTTCACAGATGAGTCCAGATTCTGCCTCTACCATTGTGATAGACGTTCCCTTGTATACAGAAGTCCACATGAAAGATATGCTCAGTGCAATTTCCTGAATACTACTGGTTTCGGGGGAGGATCGATTATGGTATGGGGTGGAATATCTTTGACTACTCGCACAGACCTAGTGGTCGTTGATAATGGAGCTATGAAGGCTGATAGGTATATAAGGAATATTCTTGAAGAGCATGTAGTGCCACTTGTCCCATACATTGGTGAAAATTTCATTTTTATGGACGATAATGCCAGACCCCATCGTGCGCTCATCGTTCAGGAGTACCTTGAAGAAGTTGGAGTCTCTCGAATGGAATGGCCAGCAAGAAGTTCAGATCTCAATTCGATTTAGCAGGTTTGGGACAACCTCAATAGAGGGCTGAGAAGTTCAGAAAATCAACCAGCTACTCTTAATAAATTAGGAATCCAACTCAGAGAAATCTGGGAAGGATTAGATCAGAACATTTTAAGATCACTCATTTTGAGTATGAACCGTCGTTGCCGAGCTGTAATTAACGCAAGGGGTGGAAATACCAAGTATTAAATCACTTATCAGCATTCCAGTATTTTGAAAATTGTTTATTTCTCTTCTTTCACATAAGATTCGGTGAAATCCTGAATTTTTCTTCCATTTAATGTGTCTTCTTTCGTTTGAAACCTTCCCGAGAGAACATAAAAAATAAGTTATAAAGTCAATGTAGAGTTAACTTTCATTAAAATTGAGATTTTCAGAATGGGCAGTGTATTTCTCCACATTTTTCGGAACGTCAACTATATAGCGGTTGATAAATTCTTGAAAGACCCCCGTATCAGTCACATTAGGTTATCCCATCGATCTGTACAGAATTTACTGCTCCCACAAACAGATCGTGATACAACTACGACAACTATTCACCGATAGATCTCATCAGCATCAGCGTGTTCCTATCTTAGTGAGAAGATGTACTCCGATGACCATGCATGAAAGATCTTGTTACTCCTATTGCACAATCGGTGCAGGCGGAATAAGAAGTTACATTAGTTTCGTTTCGCTGCGAGAAAGAGAAATGAGTAATGACTGCAATTAGACACGAAAGATGACAAGGTGAACGCTTACAATCTCAACTTTACACTCAATGAAATTGGTAGTTTCGAACTGCTATACTGTAACACTCCTTTATATGGTACAAGGTCAGAACTGAGATGATTCTATTATAATTAGACGTAAGTTTTTGTCTGCATCTTCATGAAGATTGCGACGACATCTCTTGATGAACAGGAGGATGAATAAATTGTCAAGTCTTGTAGAAAGTATTTTTGACAAAAGCATAATTGTACATGTCTAGTTCTAAATTGGAAATTTTCGCTATAAAATTACAGTTCCTTCACCCAAATTGAATAGCTTTAAGGTAGATATTCAATTATGAATTTCTTTTTCCAGATACTAGCAGTACTATGCTGCTCGATAGGTGTTACATTATCAGCTATTGCTCCAGGACAAAACGCCTACCTTCCTCCAAAAAATGGATATAATTATGATAAACCACAAATTCCATTCCAACCTCAAAGACCAACTTCTCCCCCATTCCAACCTCAAAGACCAACGTCCCCACCATTCCAACCTCAAAGACCAACTTCCCCACCATTCCAACCTCAAAGACCAACTTCCCCACCATTCCAACCTCAAAGACCAACTTCTCCCCCATTCCAACCACAAAGACCAACTTCACCTCCATTCCAACCTCAAAGACCAACTTCCCCTCCATTCCAACCTCAAAGACCAACATCCCCTCCGTTCCAACCTCAAAGACCAACTTCCCCTCCATTCCAACCTCAAAGACCAACCTCTCCTCCATTCCAACCTCAAAGACCAACTAGTCCACCTTTTAGACCACCGTCATCCACTCCTCCAGGCTACTTACCACCAGTAGGACCAACTTCTCCTCCGTTCAGGCCACAACCAAGCCCAGGAACTTACAAACCAAGTGAGTTTCTTCAAGTTGAATTAAACATCTTTCTCATTCTATGAAATAGTACTTGAATATTTATTTTTTGTCGTCCATAGCTGTATCTCCTAACTACAGACCTTCACCGACCTATGGACCTCCTACTTCCAGGCCAGGAATACCATCATTCCGACCAACAGGTACTCCAGCACCAACTTATGGACCTCCCACCTCTAGACCAGGGACCTTCAGGCCTGTTGGACCGACTTCCAGACCTTCAGTTCCAACAGGACCACCAAGTCCTGGTTATGGAGAAGTAAATGACCCACAGTACTATTTTGATGTTATTAGAATAGTGTATCAGTACTCTGAAAACTTTCGAGGATACTTGTAGAAGATACGTACATCTTATTAATATTTTATTTTAGAACGACCATCTTCTAGTACCACACAAACCAGCTGAACCTTTCGACTTTACCTATGCAGTAAAGGATGACCAATATGGTACAGATTTTTCACACAATGCCATCAATGATGGTGATACCACACAAGGAGAATACAAGATCCAACTTCCAGATGGAAGAACACAAATCGTAAAATACACTGCCAACTGGGCTACAGGATTCCATGCACAGGTGAAGTCGACTTTCTTTTCTCATTATGAATTCAGATATGTCTATGTTTGTTCATAGAACGACAATGATCCTGAATGAATTTTATTTTTAGGTTCGCTATGAAGGAAATCCTACTGGACCTTATCCTGGACCTGGACAACCCTCTAGACCTGCTCCAGGACCTTATCCCGGACCAGGACAACCATCCAGACCTGCCCCAGGGCCATACCCAGGACCAGGACAACCATCCAGGCCAGCTCCTGGACCATACCCAGGACCCGGACAACCATCTAGACCTGCTCCAGGACCTTACCCAGGACCAGGCCAGCCATCAAGGCCTGCTCCAGGTCCATATCCAGGACCAGGTCAACCATCAAGGCCAGCTCCAGGACCTTATCCTGGACCAGCACCATATCCAGGACCAGGAAAACCATCTAGGCCATTCCCTACACCTAGTCAGCCATCTCCGGGTCCATTCCCTGGACCAGGACAACCATCTAGGCCCTTCCCTGGACAGCCATCTAGACCATTCCCTGGACCAGGACAGCCATCTAGACCATTCCCTGGACCAGGACAGCCATCTAGGCCTTTCCCTGGACCAGGACAGCCATCTAGGCCTTTCCCTGGACCAGGACAGCCATCTAGGCCATTCCCTGGACCAGGACAGCCATCTAGGCCATTCCCTGGACCAGGACAACCATCTAGGCCATTCCCTGGACCAGGACAACCTCTAAGACCAGCTCCAGGTGATAATTATGAAACTAGAATGGAGAATTTCGAGAAAAGTTGATAAAAATATCGTACTTGAATTGCTATTATCTATTTGTACTGATTTCTTTGCTTTACAGGTCCAGGATATCCCTCAGGAAGACCATCAGTACCTTTCCCAACACCATCACCACCATCAAGACCTACACCTGGACAACAGTACGATAAAAACGGCGGATATCAATACTAGGAAAATTTTAAATAATTTATATTGAAGAAAAAGAAAAATGAGAAATGAAGATGTGATGAAGGACTTATCGGATAAATATTCAGTTTCGCCGCAGTTATATGCAAGTTCCTATTTTTTTTCGGGTAATTCATGTAAATAATCGAAAAGAGAAATGTTCCGATTTGAATGTATAAAATTGTACTCCTTTCGTTCAGCTTAGAAATTGTAAAAAAAGTTAGGCAACCATTAATTCATCACAGCAATCAGTATGTATGTAATATAAAATAAATGTGTAAATGTATATGCTTTTTGTTTTTTTTAAGATACGTCTTACGTGGAATACCTATGTACCTATCTAAATTTTATGGTGTTCCAATACCTACTGATTTTTTCGATATGACATTAGTATGTAAAAAATATCCAAAAAAATCGGAAGCGGAGTTTTTCATTGGGAACCAATATGGTTTATGAAGCAAAATTACTCATAAAATCTGATTTTTTTGTAACAAGAATCACGTTCATCCGGAAATGAAAATATCTAATTATAATTGAAACAAAAATAACATTATGTACTTTATGCTAATATATAAGGAGTTGGGAGATGTAGAATTGATGGGAGAATTCCAAGCCTGCATCACTATTCTTACTATAACTAACAATACTTCACTTTGTATGTAATGTTGCTTGAGTATCACCAGCAACGGATTGAATGTAATCCATCGAATGGATTTCATCCATTCAATAAAGTATTCTCAGGCCCAGTGCAATGTCTACGGTGCGAATTCAAATAAGTACAAAAAGTACTAGACAATATTTTGGTCCTTCTTTAGTCCGAATAGTTATGAGTCCACCCTGTGTAATAAATCAATCGACGATTTCAGTACCATTCATTGACTCTTTGACCCTTCAAAATTTTAAAACAGTCCAATATTTATTAACGTCTTTCGTTTCAAGTGGAAAAAATTGAATTTAAGTCCCCTAATCTAATATTCACAACATGAATGAATTTATTCCAATGATATTGAAAGAAAATAGGATATTTGGACCCTAAAGATACCCTGAAAATTTCTGTTCGAGGTTATCAAATACTCGAGTCTAACCTATAATCATTACAGATCTGCCTTGGCTCAAAATTCCAAAATCGCAGATATTTGGGCAAATAGAAGTGATCACAGAAAGAGAGAAACAAATAATTTGGGATAGCTAACCTAAAAAACTAGAGTATATTTAGAAAATCTTAGAAGTTTCTTACCTTGTCAAGTTCTTCCTCATGTTCTTCTTTTTTGAAAGACCAAGTCCATTGTATCAACCAAATATAGCAGAATGTTATCGAATTCAGTCTGATTTTCTGATTTTATCATTTTGATTTTACCATTTTCTTCTTCTCATACTCCCTCAAAAAGAAAGAACCTCGATCAGTGAGAATGAGAATTCAAGACTTCTGCTCCAAGATAATACGAATAGCCAATATCCATCATCTATTACATCTGAAAATCATAAATAATTACAAAAAAAAAATGTCGATTCTCAATCATTCTATTTATCAAGAAATACCAATTCTTCTGGAGACGAATGAAAATTACCAAAACTAGGAACAAACAAAGTCAGGCAGTTAGCATAGAGAATTATGTCCTTTTAGAATGCGCACAGATACGAAATTTTCCAAGAACATTAACCTGATTCATAGTATTTTGATTTGAACCGATTCTATTTCAATTTGTATATTGACGTAATGTTAATGATGAACAATTTGATTAAAATTTCCAAATCTCAGGAGTTAGATACTGTAGGAAATAATATGAAGCTCAAAAATCATCCTCTACACTTCTACCAAACAGTTTTCAATTAAACATGGATAAGTAAGCGAAGAATTCAAAAGAAAAGTAACCGAAAAATATAACAGAAACAAATTATTATACGAGTTATATGAAAAAACTCAGTATTACTTACATTTCTGTTCCAAAATTCTCTTCAACTCAGGACATCATTTGTCATTCTATGCAATATTAACGCGAAATAAGAAAATCACAGACTTCCCGATCAGAAAATTTTAACTAATTCGGGTAAACAAACACCTGGTGGTGATTTGGCGACTGCGTGAAGAAAAAATTACATTCTTTCAACCTGATAAACAGATGAATCATCGATTGTGAATTTTTGAGGTGTAAACAGATGTTCGAAACTAGACTTTTCAGTTCGGAATATTCAATTTCAATTCAAATTTTGGTTGGAAGTAGAAATATGTTGACATTTCTAAGAGTGAATATTTTTTCTGTGAATTGAATCAAGTAAGTTTGAATTTAATACTGATATTTCTCTCTGAACAATATAGAAATGATTTTATTGGCTGATTTTCGAAATAATTTTTGCTCCAGAGTCTGGCAAAGGTAGAGAAATTGTGATTAATGTTGGGTTGGATGGTTGAAAAAAAAAGTTGGTACCCGATTTCATTATGAAAAAATTTAGATCATCCTGAACAACTTTTGTTTCGTGTCTGTCTGTCGATCTG
Source organism: Harmonia axyridis (assembly GCF_914767665.1). Classification (NCBI taxonomy): domain Eukaryota; kingdom Metazoa; phylum Arthropoda; class Insecta; order Coleoptera; family Coccinellidae; genus Harmonia; species Harmonia axyridis. The sequence continues at coordinate 4,012,762 of NC_059502.1, forward strand.
TGTGTTCCACTCAATTCTGTTCGTCCGTCCGGTCTAGCCGTTCGTAAACTGGATAACTCTCGAACGGAAATACCTAGAACCTCGAAATTTTTATGGCAGGTTCAAAACTCGAATGCTTCATCTGATTTCATTTATAGGCAAAACAAGAGAAGGGATTCCGTAAATATGATCGTTAGAAATTTTGTTTTTGAGATAATTTCGAAATTACGATTTCGATCGGAAAGAAATTAAACATTTGGTTGTAGATTGACTATTTCGAGTTCTTTGAAAAGTTTTATGTTGATTGCTTCACCACAAGCAGAGCAAATTCAAGAAGAATATCCAAAAAAACTCAATATTTCAGTAACAAAATATGGAATGTGAAATTACTTCATGTAAAATTTAATACAACAGCGCATAATCAACAGAAATATAAAATAAATCCATTTGTTGTTGTTTGAAAAATGAATGAAAACGAATTACTAATTTGCATGTTCGTGAAGCTATAAGAGAAAGCTCAAATATTATGGAATTCATATCCTTACCTTATGTGGAAAATACTATTATGATAAACAAGTATGTATCAATAAAGAGGAAAGGATTTCGTAATATGAAAAGTGGAATACCTCAAATTCTCAACATATAAAAACGTAAATGCTGACATGAGTTTGAAATTGAATTAAAAAAGACTGATTCGTAACCATTGCCAAGTAATTGGCTAGGTAATAATTAATTCTTCATTGTTCTTGTCACATAAATGGCCTAGTTGTTGAAATCATGTTTCCCTTTTACATCGACATCTGTAACATTTCGAATCGATACTCAGAAAAAAATCAGGTTGATTACTACAACGAAAGATTAAGATCGAGGTTGAAGCATTTCACCTATTACAGATGATGCAGGAACCTCTTGAAAAAATGGTGTGAATAACGAATGAAAAACTGAATATTTCATAAGTTTTTTTCTGTGGAAATTTTATTCCTTAGAAACCTAAAAGATTAGACAGAACAGAAGAAGGAAATTCAGGCACAAAATCTGAAATTTGTTTTAGAGGACTCGTTCAACGAAACGACGTCTATAATTTTTCAATTTTGAGCTGCGAATGGTCTCAAACGATAATAATACACAGCGCAAAAAAATTAACGCACATTATGGAAATCCCTTATTTATTCTACAACTGAAGGTGTTCTCAATGCTAATTATTTTTATCACAATTATGTATGCATATGTTATCCACTTTCAACGTTTTTCTTCAATACAGATGTTTTTTCCCAGCAGGAATAAAAAAAGATGAGATTATCAGATTTTGAGTGTATTGGCTCCATTCTGAAATCAGTTGTTCTCGATCAATTCTAGTGATCAATAGTTTTTCTTTCGTTTGATTTTCTACACTCGATGGCTATGCAACGCGAAACACGCAATTTGACCCAAGAGGAATGTGCCCAAGCGGTAGTTTTGCGAGAAGAAGGGTGGACATACACAAGAATTGCAGAAAGGTTTGGAGTTTCCCATACAAGTGTGTCCAGAATGTTGCAGCGATTCAGGGAGACAGGTATGAATGTCCGAAGACCCGAACAGGGTAGACCACGGGTAACAACTGCCATTCAAGAACGTTACTTGAGAGTTTCTTCGTTGAGACAACGGTTTGCAACCGCTCACCTTTTTCAAAATCAGCTTGAGCAAACTCATGGGGTGCAAATTAGCACTCGGACAATAAGAAATCGCCTCAGAGAATATGATTTAAGGCCTCGTGTCGCGGCAAGAGGCCCAGCGCGTTTGGATTTTGCAAGAGAGCATATCCATTGGGAAGAGGCTGATTGGGAAAGAGTTCTCTTCACAGATGAGCCTAGATTCTGCCTCTACTATTGTGATCGACGTTCCCTTGTATAAAGACGTACACATGAAAGATATGCTCAGTGCAATTTCCTGAATACTACTGGTTTTGGGGAAGGAACGATTATGGTATGGGGTGGAATATCTTTGACTGCTCGCACAGACCTAGTGGTCGTTGATAATGGAGCTATGAATGCTGATAGGTATATAAGAAACATTATTGGAGAGCAGGTAGTGCCATTTGCCCCATACATTGGTGAAAATTTCATTTTTATGGACGATAATGCGAGACCCCATCGTGCGCGCATCGTTCAGGAGTACCTTGAAGAGGTTGAAGTCTCTCGAATGTAATGACCAGCAAGAAGTCCAGATCTCAATCCGATTGAGCAGGTTTGGGACAACCTCAATAGAAGGCTTAGAAGTTCAGAAAATCATCCAGCTACTCTTAATGACTTAGGAATCCAACTCAGAGAAATCTGGGAAGGATTAGATCAGAACATTTCAAGATCATTCATTTTGAGTATGAACCGTCGTCGCCGAGCTGTAATTAACGCAAGGGGTGGAAATAGCAAGTATTAAATCACTTATCAGCATTCCAGTATTTCGAAAATTGTTTATTTCTCTTCTTTCACATAAGATTCGGTGAAATCCTGAATTTTTCTTCCATTTAATGTGTCTTGTTTCGTTCGAAACCTTCCCGAGAGAACATAAAAAATAAGTTATAAAGTCAATGTAGAGTTAACTAGAGTTAAAATTGAGATTTTCAGAAGGTACGTTAATTTTTTTGCGCATGTTTATAGAACTTTTTTTAGGTACTTAAATCATCAAAAGAATCTCTAATTTTCCTTTTTAACTCCAATTCAGGAACATCCGGTATACTGGTAAGATATTGATAAAATTTGGCAGAGGTGTTCAGGTTGCAACGTAAATTGTTTAATAGCATTTCAAACATTTGAATGTGAGTATAGGCGAATAAGGAAATTTCTTGATATAAAATATCAAAAACCGAAAATAACACAGTGTGAAGTATTGATTTTCCATGTCAGATAGCTGCAAAACGCTAAATCTGAATAACCCATCGAAATATATAAATTAGAATAGTTGCTCCTCAAGATCGAACAGCTCAATGGATGAACTTGAACTTGTATAATATTCAACATTGTATATTTCACAAGTAATTCATTCATTTGAGAGAAATAGACATGGGTAATTTATAGTTTACGTTCATTCCTTCAGTCTAGATCGAATTAAAATGAACTGGATTATTTATAAGCCGCATTCCTCAACGTTTTCATCATTCGGTATCGCAAAACACAGAAACAAACAGGATACATTGATCGAGATCATTTTGTCACGATGTATTTTTGAATTTCGAGCTGGGAATGGTCTCAAACATTTCAACTCAATAATGACAACTCTTTAGTAAGGTTCAATTCTGTCCGTCCGGTCATCCGTCAACATGTAAACTTTGAAAGGGTTGTTTCTTTTTGAGGGAATATGAGAAGAGGACAAATGGCAGATTCGAAATGATAAAGTAAAAAACTTTTACAGAATTAGATAACATTCTACCGTATTTGGTTAAGACAAATTTAAAACGGATCCAGTATTTTTAGTGAAGACAAAGATGATAAAGTACTTGATAAGATATAGTTAACAGGCCAATTGAAAAGTCCCCGGTCTACCATAGTAAAACACATTTTTTTTTGGCAAAATTCGATTTTATTATTCAACATAATTGCCTTCGAGGGCGATACAACGATTATAGCGATCTTCAACTTTTCGATACCTTTTTTGTAGTACGATTTGTCTTTCGCTTCAAAATAGGCCTTAGTTTCGGCGATTACATCTTCATTGGCGCTATATTTCTTTCCAGCGAGCATTCTTTTGAGGTCTAAGAACAGGAAAAAGTCGCTGGGCGCCAGATCTGACGAATACGGTGGATACAGAAGCAATTCGATGCCCAATTCATTCCAATTTTTTTCATTGATTTGTGACACGGCACATTGTCTTGATGTATTATAAGAGTTAGAGGACCATTGGGATAGGTACATCTAAAGGGTGTTTTTTTTCGAAGTATATAACTTTAAGTTGGCATTATTGTTCAAGATGGCGACCGATTCAACAGCTGTCAAGTGATTTATTCTCAGTTTGGTTTGGCAATTCATCATGAATAGACTCACGCCTGAACAATGCTTGCAAATAGTGCAATTTTATTTCGAAAATAATGGTTCTATGCGGAATACGTAACGCGCAATACGTCCATTTTATTTTGTTTAGCGATGAAGCGCACTTCTGGTTGAATGGCTACGTCAACAAACGAAACTGCCGCATTTGGAGTGAAGTTAATCCTCAAGTGTATATCGAAACACCGTTACATCCAGAAAAACTGACTGTTTGGTGCGCTTTATGGGCTGGTGGAATCATTGGTCCGTACTTCTTCAAAAACGATGATGGTCAGAACGTTACAGTCAATGGTGATCGTTATAGAGCCACGATTACCAACTTTTTCATTCCTGAATTGAACAACCATGATGTCCAGGAGCTGTGGTTCCAACAAGACGGCGCAACATGTCACACAGCCCGTGCCACAATCGATTTATTGAAAGACTCGTTTGGTGACCGCCTAATTTCACGTTTTGGACCTGTGAATTGGCCTCCAAGATCTTGTGATTTTACACCGCTAGACTACTTTCTGTGGGGCTATGTAAAGTCATTGGTCTATGCGGATAAGCCACAAACCCTCGACCATTTGGAAGACAACATTCGCCGTGTTATTGCCGATATACAGCCACAAATGTCGGAAAAAGTCATCGAAAAGTGGACGTCCAGATTGGACCACATCCGAGCCAGCCGTGGCGGTCATATGCCAGAAATCATATTCAAAATGTAATGCCACAAGATTATCTTGCGGATAAATAAAATTCATGTCGATCGAATAATCCATCGTTGTTTTATTGCAATTTAAAGTTCTATAGCTCTAAAAAAGGCCCTTTATTACTCTTGAAGTTTACTATGTTGACGAATAAAGTCGAATTTTTAAGAAAAAATGGACCTATCGAGCGAAATGTTTCACGCATGAATGAGCGAGCTCTCTCGGTTCCAAGCAAGTCCTCTTCCCCATTTTTTCCAATATCAACCGCCTTGAAAAACGTAACATACGAAGAACCGAAAGATGATATGCAGCTTTGTGTGTATACTTTCAACTTGACATGCTTGGCTCATGAATGTCGATAATCTGGTCTTAGAATAGAAGACTAACTTCAGGAGTAGAGAGGTGACCAAGAAGAAAGTTTATGCTTAGTAGTAGACCGGTGTTCTTCAAAGTTAGTTCGCGACAATTTTCGATAAGAAATGAATACTTTCATTTTTTGTGCGTTAACCATAATTTGGACTTGCTTTGGTCTTGCTGGGACTAGTAACTTTCGAAATTCTTTCAAAGATAATGGTGAGTTGTTTAATTGCTGGTTGAAAAATGATTTATTGATGATGAATTAATTGACGTGATTATTTCAATAGTTGGTGTTTTTTTTTGTTCTCCGTTTGAATGGAGTCACTGTGGTCAATTTTATTTTATTTGAGATTGATAATAAGATCGTTGAAACCGCAAGCTTAAGTATATACTATCATAGATTGTTCAGATTCATTATGATGTTGAAAATGTAAAAAAAGGAAATTGATCGTAATATTCAAGTTGATTGGATCGAAATATTCCATGAATGATTCGATGTTCATTATAACTTTATGGTCTTTTTAATACTCCACAATTAGGTATATCGGATCGATTTTATTGAATCGTAAATTTTTCTCTACTGTTTTCCTTTACTTGATTACCTACACCTTTTCGAAGTGAAATAAAGTGTGTGTTTTATGCAGATTTTGGTATAGTTAGGGGGAAATGCGGACAAAATGACATATGCGGACAAAATGAACTTTTCGATTTTTTCAAAATTGTCGCCATATAGTTCGGGATTTCACAGTGTTTCAGGTGCCTCTTGTTATGTTGACAATCCTGCGAAGGGAATGTTATCAATTTTTTCCTCGAAAATTTCAGTTTTTTACCTCTAATTTCTGAAATATTGTACTGATCACCCAACTGCAAGCATTTTCGTGATCTACATAGTCGAATCAATCAATAAAATGATACAATACTCCCATGAAGGAACTTTTATTTTTTTAAATTTTCTAAGGGTTAGGTATGGAAAATTTTACGAAAATTTTCCGACAAAAATTTTTGAGGTTAGATCGAAATACGGCGGCTTATTAGAAATCGTCAATTCTTGCACCGCACACCGATTCTTCGTAGAGCTCACGGTTTCGAGTAAATTTGAACTCGAAATTTTGGAAAAAATTGAATTTGCCTCGAAAAATCGTTATATCTCCTGAATTATTCGTCACAGACTCCTCAAATGGAAACGGAATTTTTTTTTCAATTTTCTAAGGGAGAAAAAAATTTTCAGGTGAGATCGGAATTCAGCTAATCAAAGATCGTTTATTCTTGCACCGCTCACCGATTCTTCGTAGAGCTCACGGTTTTGAGGAAATTTTAAGTCGAATTTGGGAAAAAAATTGAATTTCCATCCAAAAATCGTTATATCTCCTAAATTATTCGTCATAGATTCCTTAAATAAAAACGTTTTTTGAACATCGGGTTCTGATCTGAAACATAGTGAGGTTTCAAGGGAGTAGCTCACGTCCAGGAGAAGTTGAAGCCTCGGGCTATTTTATAAGATTTTGAATATTTTATAAAACAAAAGGAAATAACAGCCATAGTTCAAATAACACATTTCTAAATTGAAACTTCCGTTGCAAGTATGCAGTTGCCATCAATAAATAACTGAAAATATGCATGGCAATCTGCAGATGAAACCACAATAATTTTTGTGGTTACCCAATAACTACAACCAAACGTGAAAAATTAATTTTCGATATCCAATATTGAAGTGGATACCCACAGCACGTTTCAAGAGCCGCTTGCTCGAATTGTACACTAAATTACATCCAAGGAAATGCAGTAATTCTGTATCATTTCAGGATATCATACTTCCGCAGTAAAAGGTAGAAGTACTGCTTTCCTGCAGATAAATCTGTATCACGTTCAACTTTCTCATTCGAAAAAGTCGAACCAGTTACTTCTTTTGGTTTTATTCAAATGCCACATTATAATCCGCCTACTAGATGCTAAAATCACTAATGAAACGATATTGATTTTTACATTAACAAGCTTGATATCGACGTCTTGTTAATTGAAATAATCTGGTATGGAAATCAACTTACCTTAGTTGATCTTTTACGTGAATTTTGAAGGACCAAAAAAATGCAGTGCAACAATATTGCTCATTTAATTAATTAATGATATTCGCTATGTTTTTTCATGTGTATCTATTACCATTAGAGATAAATATTTTATCTGTTTGAATTTTATCTCAACTGGTATTCAACATGACTGTTTTACAAGAAAATCAGTCGATAAATAGTATGATAATATTAAAAATATCCAAGAATTCTGGGGAAAACTAAGTTTCGAACTATTAAATAAGAACATGTGAATTTTTATAATTCAGTAATAATTTCAGTAATTAACAGCAGTTATAGGTACAAATGATTTTCCTGTCTAAGATTTTGAATGAGTTTCAAATGATGTTCTGCATCTATGTAGTTGTAAATATGGTTTCGAAGAATTTTTACTCGAATGCTCCATAATTTCAATCAACTCTTGTTCGTTAACTGCCTTTTTTTGTCCAATGTTTAAATGGCAAATGATCTATGGGAATTGTTTGATGTTTTGAACTTTTTCGTGTGCATTCCAATATTTTTAGCAGATGTTGTTGTATATTTAGACATTGAAGTTATCCCTAGAGGCATGTTTTTATACCAAATTCCTTTTCCCCAATTTGGATGTGTAATTAAAATTTTATATGGGCTTACCATCAAACAGAGTTTGTCCATTAACCAACTTAACTGATTTAATTGGTTTTCCAATTAGGTAGTTTGTATTTAAAAATAAAAACATAAATTGTTCAATGTTATGTATGGAAAATAACATAATTCATTTTGTTTACATAACCATTTGACCAAAAATGAGCTTCATCGTTCAATTTCTCTCAGTATTCACAAATAAGCAATGATTTCGATGAAACAAAAAATAATACAGTCTTGCCCTTACAACCAATTTTAAATTGTATAATTCCTATTTGAACCCTGAACCTTGCGTTCTACAGTTGTGTAAAAGCTGGACGGACAGAACCGATTTTGAGACCACTCTAGTCTCGAAAGTCGAAAATTATAGGCATTTGGTGAAGATGAAACAAGTGCACAAAAATAGCAATATGGCTAATCATCCAATTCGATTCAAACATTTATCTCACCATTAATCTTCTCATTTATGAATATTTCTTGATGTACAGATTATGTAGATTATAATCAACAAGATTGTGCACTTCAAGATATTTGAATTCATTACCGCAGAATCATGACTTTATAGAAGAGGATTGCTAGTTATCTTGCATTTTAATCTCAAATAATTTGAACATGTGAATACGTTAAAGGAGCGAAGTAATATGTAAATTATATGTAGGTGGATTCTTCATCTCTATTCAATTCAGAGAAATTATGTAGTTGGAATGTGTAAGTTTTTCTGTCTCAACTGCAGAAAGGTCTGAGGATTCTTATTGAAAATTTATTATCGACAACGATTGTCCAAATTTTAAACACCTCCTACAAACGAACAACTCGATAATCGAAATATATTATGTATAATCTATATCGGAATCACTTTTATTTATCTTAATTTTATGCAGGATTTTGACAAAACCAGTAGCATTCAATAAAAGAAATCGTCTCAAATCCGCCATTATAACACCTAATAAATTACTGTCCGAATATACAGGACATTCAGCATGTTTTTTTGTTGACATCCAAAGCTATTAACTTTCTTTTGTGGAACCGACTGAATTTCTTCTTCGTAGCTTACTTCATATAGAGACTTGATTCATTTTACGGAAAACTCTTGCCTTCTGTGTTTCATAGTTTACACAACATAAATCTCTTCTGAATTAGCATTCCATACTTATAAAGGGTGTTTTTTTAGAGCTATAGAACTTTAAATTGCAATAAAACAACGATGGATTATTCGATTGCATGAATTTTATTTATCCGCAAGATAATCTTGTGGCATTACATTTTAAATATGATTTCTGGCATATGACCGCCACGGCTGGCTCGGATGTAGTCCAATCTGGACGTCCAATTTTCGATGACTTTTTCCAACATTTGTGGCCGTATATCGGCAATAACACGGCGAATGTAGTCTTCCAAATGGTCAAGGGTTTGTGGCTTATCCGCATAGACCAATGACATTACATAGCCCCACAGAAAGTAGTCTAGCGGTGTTATCAACAAGATCTTGGAGGCCAATTCACAGGTCCAAAACGTGAAATTAGGCGATCACCAAACGTGTCTTTCAATAAATCGATTGTGGCACGAGCTGTGTGACATGTTGCGCCGTCTTGTTGGAACCACAGCTCCTGGACATCATGGTTGTTCAATTCAGGAATGAAAAAGTTAGTAATAACGGCTCTATACCGATCACCATTGACTGTATCGTTCTGGACATTATCGTTTTGGAAGAAGTACGGACCAATGATTCCACCAGCCCATAAAGCGCACCAAACAGTCAGTTTTTCTGGATATAACGATGTTTCGACATACACTTGAGGATTAGCTTCACTCCAAATGCGGCAGTTTTGTTTGTTTGTGCGCTTCATCGTTAAACAAAATAAAATGGACGTAGTGCGCGATACGTATTCCGAACAGAACTATTATTTTTGAAATAAAATTGCACTATTTGCAAGCGTTCTTCAGGCTTGAGTCTATTCATGATGAATTGCCAAACCAAACTGAGAATAAAACACTTGACAGTTGTTAAATCGGTCGCCATCTTGAACAGTAATGCCAACTTAAAGTTATATACCTCGAAAAAAACACCCGTTATAAGTAGACGATGGAGTATTAAATTCTCAAACATTCTTTCCCAAATAAAAAACAAACTTCGTGAATGATTTACTTCAGATGCACTTACCTATAAGTGACTTTCATCTTGATTAATTGCTTCTCGACATAGTCGACAAAAATTCGATAAAATATTACATTTAACCGAGTAGTAAGGAAACTAAGTAGCAAATACATTGTGCAATATGTCCTAGAGGTGCCCTATAAGCACATTACCGATTAAAAAGTTCAATAGCACGCATGAACTAATGAAGAAATTAATAATGTTGAATCATCCTACTTATTCGCGTGAAAATTGTCGAAATAACTAAAACTTTCAACATCGCATCCATTATGACTATTCTGAATCACTTCTGGACTAGTTCATAATCCGTTGAATATTGGTTATGTCAAAACATTCATTCAGTTCTTCAAATCAATTTTCACGCACTCTATCCGAAAAAATTGAAAATAATTTTCTCAGATGATTTATCTCGAAAGCACTCATCATAAAAGTGATGTTCATCTTGATTAATTGCCTTTTGAGATGCTGGACGGAAAATCTATTGAAGATTACACTAAACCCATTTTGGAATAACTAAGTAACAATTATTTTATGCAATCCATCCTTGAAGAATCCTATAAGTATATAAGTGTTTAAAAAGTTCAACATCACAATGCTCAATATGCAGTTCTGAATGATGTTGACTAATTGTAGATATTTGCGTGTAAAATTCAGGTATATATTCTTCACAATTTAGGTGATTTCGATTCAACCGTATGAGGTCACAAAATTGAAGATATTTATACAAGCACTTTCGACAGACGACCTCACATTCTTTTAAATATCTGGTACGATATTGGTGTCTATAAAATTAAATCCCAACATCCTGAAGATGCACCCAAAACAATTTACGATGAAGGTCATAAAATAACGAAATGAAATGTCGAAGGTTATATACAAAATTTAATTCATATAATGAAGACAACATATGGATATAATTGGTTTTATAAATCAAAAATTTGAGAATGTCTGGTATTTAATCTGTCTGCAACGATTAACAAATTTATGCCTGAATGAATTTTTAAGTTGTTATATTCAAGCCTCAGTATTTACATAATCAATGACATATGTTTTTATTTTACTTCTAGATCTAGAGAGCTTTTTCATTCACCAAATGCGCGTTTGAAGGCCACATCTATAACTATATACAGTTTTGGCCTCCAAGGCTGCAATAGGCGTATGAATGACGAACGCTCAAAGGCTCCTGACTTGACGTTACTATACTTGATATTACTTGAGCTCAATATGCTCGCGTCTCACGGCATATATTTTTGCTTTCTAAATTTAACTAAATAAGAGGATTCCTCGAGTGCCGAGAGACTGAAGCATTCGCCAGTGTGACTTCAAGAGTAGTTTTCTCATATTTCTATGAAATCTATTGGGAGATTCTGGTAGTTTCAGTAAAATCTCTCCAAAATTGACCAAAATGGCCAAGGATTTATATCAACGTCAGCATCTTCAGCTCCAGGTGAAAGAAAATTTACCAGAGCTGCTCTTACAGTTACAAAAACCCGCAATAGGTTAGGCGACAAATCTATAAGATGCCTCATGTGTCTCAGATCCTGGATGGAAAATTATGAAATCAAACAAAGCCTGGAGGTTTCTCACTATTAAGAAACTTTATTTTTATATTATTTTTCATTTTGTTATGATTTATAGTGATTTAATTTGTTTTTATTTCAAGAAAGTTGATATTTTCGGTTCTTTTATACAATAAATTCAATAAATAACAAAGCCTGGAGGTTTCTCAATAAAAAAGAAATTTATATTTTATTTTGTTATGATTTATAGTGATTTAATTTATGTTTCTATTTCAAGAAAGTTGATATTTTCAGTTCTTTGGTACAATAAGTTTAATAAATAGAAGTGTTTTTTGCAAGGTTCTCTCTCATTCCATCATTTTTTTATCGATGTGACACTACACAATAAAACTGCTAAAAATCAAGTAGCTTGATATGATTCAAGTAGTTACTTGATAAATAAGTACTTGACTTGACTTGAGATGGATAAACTACTACTTGACTTGAGCTTCACTTGAAATCAGGTCAAACTCAAGCCAAGTAGCTTGAAAATCAACCCAAGCAGTGAATCCCTACTTGAAATATACTCGTTTTTTTAATATCAAAATGGAACCTCTCATTAGAAAACTATTTAGAATTATTAGGTATTCGATTTCGATGGAACTAATTTAGGCTATAGATACAGAACTCAGCCAATTTCTAATTGGTACGATTTTTTAATTCAATGGACTATTCGAAAATATACACTTTTTGGGGCTTAACTCAAATTGCAGTCAATATCGCCACAAAAGTCACACTTTCACTTCAAGACAATAACACTCCATTAGTTTTTTGCAAAATAAGGATAAAAACATATACAGAAGCAGAATAGGGCTCTCATTCTCTGAATCATTTAAATCTTCTTAGCGGGAGTTAGAGATAATTCCAATGCAACGCAATAGTGAATACAGTTTTTCGAGTTTTTATGGAAATGCCAATTATTACAATAAAACAGCCGTTAACTAACTGACCATCATCCATATTACGAAACCCACATTCCGAACTTATTTGATCTGAGCGGTGCAATAGTTGTAGAAGCAATTATTCCCAAGATCCTTGACTGAATAAAGAAATTCCTATAGCTATTATCATTTTCAATCGATAGGTATTGGCTGGCTCCCAGAAATATCATGTAATGCAGATAGCTCTTCGTGGTGTTGAATAACTTCGCTAATGGTCTAATAGAAATTGAAAAGAAGACCCCCAGACGTTCATAACCAGAAATATCGGTAACCACAAAAAATATTCATCTTGAACTTTCGACGAGTTATTTCACTTTCACTTGATTAGCTTAACATACTTCCACAAAATTAATATCCGGCAATTCCAGTCTATGTTTGACGACGACTGCTTATTCATACATAAACAATATAGAGACTGCTTATTTTACTGACGTTAATACAAAAGAATAAACACCTGTGCCCATGCATGTATAAATATCCTGACGTGAAAAAATTACCTTTTGAATGAGATGTGGGACAGTGAAATATGTAGTCGAAATCGTAACAAAAAAGAGGAAGAAGTACTCGAATACAAAGGATTTTGAGTAAACTTTGCTGCAGTACACATTGTGGGATAAACGAATTTTCTGAGCTAGATTTTTGATAATGACCTAAAAACTAACGTAGTTGAGCTTATGGGATTTCTTATGACCAAACAATTTCATCTCTATACCGCTGGGAAGTAAGCCATTTATCTTGCAAACCCAGACACTAGATGTCTGTACTTGCGCCCAAAAATGTCTCGAAAGAAACCTCAAAGGGGTGCGTATTAACATCATTACGGACAGCCATGCCACGCTGAGATCCCTGAAATCATATAGCCAGGGGTCTCTACTGACAAGGAAGTGACGTAATACCATAAAGCAACTGGCCAGAGGAAATAAAGTAACTCTACTATGGGTAGCAGGGCATTGTGGTATTGAAGGAATCGAAAAAGCAGATGAACTTGCAAAAAGGGCATCAAGGTCAAAACCTGATGGTCTTGAACCTTTCTGTGGGCTTGGAAAAGACCAATATGAGGCAGCAGTCCAACAATGGGAGTGGGACAATAGAAAAACCCTCTGGAGAAACCCTCCGGGTCTTGCTCAGGCAGAGGAATTTGTGCTGCTTTCAACGACCTATGCTAGAAGCTGCTGAAGCTACCACGAGCTGAGCTTAGGGTAATGATTGTGAGGAAATGCAGCCTGCTCGAAGCAATAAGAATTTCCCTCAATGGAAAGCTCCTTCCTGGAAACTGGGTTGGACATATGAGGATACTGAATCAATTATATTCAAACCTCCTCGCAAAACCATCGGATATTATGCCAAACACCTACGATTTTGAAACGCCCCTTGAAACGGTTATAAATGACCGTCCTAGTGTGATAAGTCTCGTAAGACGTCTTGACAAAAAGTCATCCATATGGTTCACAGATGGATCAAAAACAGAGAAGGGCACTGGCATTGGGATATATGGACCTAAACTGAGGATCTCTAAAGCCCTAGGAAGTGAGCCCTCGATTCTACAGACCGAGATAATGGCTGTTTATGTATGCGCCCAGGAGTGTCTCAAAATGAACCTCAAGGGGGCGCATGTCTACATCACCACGGACAGCCAAACCACGCTGAGATCCCTGGAATTGTGTTGTCAGGGGTCTCTGCTGACTTGGGAGTGCCGTAACACCATAAAGCAACTGGCCAGAGGAAATAAGATGACTCTACTATGGGTACCAGGGCACTGTGGGGTTGAAGGAAATGAAAGAGCTGATGAACTTGTAAAAAGTGCATCAAGGTTAACACCTGCTGGACTTGAGCCTTTCTGTGGGATAGGAAAAGACCAATATAAAGCTGCGGTCCAGCTATAGGAGTTGAACAGCAGGACAATCCACTGGACTAACACTCCTAGACTTGTTCAGGCAAAGAAATTCGTGAAGATTTCACCTACCTACGCCAAAAAGCTCCTGAAGCTGTCGCGAGCCGAGCTTCGAGTGATGGTGGGACTGCTGACGGGACACTGTCGGTACAAACATCATTTGTACCGTATGGGAAAGTCAGCAGACGAGATTTGCAGGCTCTGTGGATCGGAATCAGAAACAGCCGAACACTTGATATGCAAGGAGCTGGCTGGCCTAAGAACCATTCACATGGGTAAGCCGGTCCTGGATACCAGAGAGGTAACGGCCAAGGCCCCTGAGGAGGTTGTCAATTTTGTTAACGTCGTTGACGACCTCCCTGGGTTTCTATGAATGAGTAGGGTAGAGAACGAAAGATCTGCATGGTCGCAGTTCCTGGAAGGCTTACCGAACCAAAACGACCCCAGTTCAAATAATAATAAAATACATCACTACGGACAGCCAGGCCACGTTGAGATCCCTGGAATCATATAGCCAGGGGTCTCTACTGACATGAGAGTGCCGTTATACCATAAAGCAACTGGCCAAAGGAAATGAAGTAACTCTACTATGGTTCCCGGGCATTTTGGTATTGAAGGAAACGAAAAAGCCGATGAACTTGCAAAAAAGGCATCAAGGTAACACCTATTGGTCCTGAGCCCTTATGTGGGCTTGTAAAAGACCAATATAAGGCAGGGGTCCAACAAATAGAAGTGGAATAATAGAAAAACCCTCTAAAGAGACACTCTGGGTTTTGCTCAGGCAGAGAAATTTGTGGTGCTTTCAACGACCTATGCCAGAAAGCTTCTGAAGCTACCACAAGCTGAGCTTCAGGTAATTGTGAGACAGCTGACAGGACACTGTCGGTGCAAATATCTTTTGTACAGTATATGAGTAAGTTAGCAGATGAGATCTGCAGACTCTGTGGAAAGGAGGTAGGAACAGACACATGGTGTGCAAATGTCTGGAGCTGACTAGCCTAATAACCACTCACATGGGAAAGTCAGTTCTGGATACTCACGAAGTAATAGCCAAGGTTCCTAAGGATGTCGTTGGTTTCATTAACCGTATCGACGGCCTCCCTAGGTTTGTATGAATAGGTAGGGTTAAGAACAAAAGAACAAATTGGTCGCAGTTCCCAGAAGGCTAACAGAGCTGCAACAACTTCGATTCAATGAATAATAATAATGCTTTTATCAATTGGTTACTAATGTTTCATTAGGAACTAAATAATTGTTCCATTTGCTTTGATATTATGATTCCCATAATCATGAGTAAAGTAGAAACATAAAAGGATGGTAACAATTGATGATACGATAAAAATTTGAGATATTCGATCGCCTGAGAAGCCTGACTTAGAGTTGTTATTTGTAAAAAAATATTCTTTTTGTTATGTACTTTACCTTCTTGACATCTTGGCTCTTGTAAACTAACACCCAATCGACCTCTCCCCTGGAATCTGATGGTGATATCTTATTTCCAGGATATCAATTGGACCATCGGGAAGTAGCAAGACAAAATAAGATAACCGAACAGATTTTGCAGAATTATTTAGAAAAACGATTGTTCCCACACAGACGGAAAACCTCAAGAACACCATCAGTCTGGGAGATTTTGCCAAAAGCGAGAGTGAGAACGGTTGATAGTATCCAAGATCAATTGAGAGACGTAGTCCCGAGAAATGAGAGTTTGGAAAGTGGCGAGTCCGAAAATGTACAGACTGTTTACGACGAAGAGGACAGCAACGAGATAGAGGAAGGCATGTTCTTATTTTTTTTTAATTCTGTAGACTTCAGGTCTTGGTTTTTGCGTGATCATTTCAAGCTACAGTTATTTTGACTAATGTCTGATATTTCGGTTTAACTTGAAGATGAAGATGAAGAAAGAACCAAGAAAAAGATTATAATCATTCAAAATTTCGAATCGATAATGAAATGACAGTTATTCTAAAGGATTTTCCAATAAGAGGTTTCATTTTGAAACAAGCTGTCATCTTTTGACGAGTAAAACTACACCATTACTGAAATCGGTGAAAATTTCGAAAAATTAAGCACTTCTAGGTCATCGTGAAGCACATTCTTGGCCGACAATACACGACCTGGTGGAAAAATTTGAGCTATTATTTCATTGTAGAGAGTGAGGTACGCTTTTAACGATGAAAAATGATATAAGCCAAATAGTTGCAAATGCTAGGATTGCAGCAAAATATCCTTTTCATGAAATTTTATCGATGCTGACACTTCTTCTGGACATGAGCTACGCACTTGAAACCTCGCTATGTTTAGATCAGAACTCGATCTCTGAAACGTCTATAACGTCTGTTCGGATAGCGGGCTATTCAAAATGGAATCTCTTATTGAAAAACCCTATACGTGAACAATTTCTGTTTACTCTCATTCATTATTGAATGTATCTCTCAGGATATCAAGGATATCTTGTAGCATAAATATTCCGTACACTTAGTAATTGTGGGGATTCTGTTGACCCATGCAAGGTCGATTTGTATGCCGAAGATCTGGATTGGAGTAATGTGAAGACATTATACAGGATATATTTTTTAATCAACTTCCATTCTGTCTACCGGTTCTGTTTGTTTCTTTACTGAGTCTTTATGGCAATTCAAGCTGGTTAATGGGTTAAGTCCTCGTAAAAGTGTCCCATTGTTTGTCTCATAACAATATATTGGATGGGTTTCCTCAATATTCTTCAAGTGAAAAATTTTCCCGATCTTCCATTCATGTTTGCTTAAAATTTTCACACACTAATATTTATACGTGATGTATTATACTTATCTGTCACGTAAATTTGAACAAACGAACAAATATTGATGAATGTCAATTCGCTTTCGCATTTGCAAAGTCGGTCTAGATGAGAATGCCATTAAATTAAAGTCTTGAATTACTGCCTTTATGAGTAAATAGAGAAATTAGGCCAAGCTTATGTGACAAATATTGAGTTACCAATTATTATATCGTGTGTTTCGAAAGCGCTAAAATATGGAAATCAGGTTTTGCTCTACGTTGTACCTCATAAATACTATAGTCTTCATCTTAATGATATGTGTATAGCGAATATCCTTATTATTAAAGGTGTGATAATTATAATTAGTCGTTTGAAATTGGCAGCTGATTTAGCATTCAGGAAAATAATGATTTCAATCAAAGATTTTCACTTCTGAAATTAGGTTTGCTGTTTTTTGATCTTCTCACGATATCGTCAAATGAATGTTTAATTTCTTGTTGCAGCAAATATCTCTTGGTTCATCTTGTTATCTTATCTTTGCTATTCTCTATATTTTACATATTATCTTTTTTCTCTAATTTTGGAGTGGAGAATACGAAATTCTTGACCTGATGTGTAAAGGAGAATCGCGTTGGCCTACTCTGTTCTTCTTCTTCTCTGTTTTTCAGAATTGCAGTTAAATATAGTATGAACCTTCTATACGACTTCTTTATTTTTCAATTTTCGAGTTTTAGTCTTGGTTTTTTTCGATGTCTGGATTGTTTTTCAAATATTCGAGTCTGAGTTAAATTCATCATCGTATCTCCTCTACAGTTTCCCATCAAATATCATAAAAATCGGTTAAATAGTTTTTGAGTTATAAATGATATACCAAACTAATCAACTAAGCAAACTGTTCCCATTACCTGAATTTATTGATAGCTCACGAGAACACAATTATCCTATATTTGAAATCCTGCAATGGTCTGCTAGTCAATCTAAGCTAAGGTACCTAATTGTCGATTATTCAAGAAAAAATTAATGAACCTACCCATTAAATGTGTTTAGTCGATTGTAACTGAATTCATTTCTAAATGACAAAAAGGGCCTATTAGTGATCGTTCGCTAGTTTTACAATTTGAAGAAATGAAGAAAACTTCGGTAATCGGTAATTATCTAATAGATATCTCACATTTGTAACAAATGTTTTTGGACCTAATGACACAATTAACACTAATTAACATACGGTAATTATTCTACAAACATTCTAGAGCTTTATTCCCTCACTTTCCATCAATTTACTTCTGTTACTTGGTTTTTGTTTCTGCTACTGCTTAAAGCAATCATTAGAACTGATTCAAGTGAAAAAAAAAACAATTACAGCTTTCATACTTATCCTGAAAAAATTCATGTGTTACTTAAGACCACTAAGGTTTTGATCTTTCACGTTATATAATTGATATTGAAAAGCAGCATCTACTGAATAAAATTTTCATGGTCTGCTCGAAAAAAATTAATAAAATATTATTTCCAAGGTGAAAAGCTATACAGCTAAATTGTTAAAAAACTCATTCGAATTAATCCCTGTTTCGATACACGATATCGCAGAAAATTTATTTCTGTTTATAACCGAAACTCGTTATCTTCTAGCTCCGAAAATTTAATAAAAATAGATACAAGATTTCTATTAGCACCTGAAGGATATTCATGATACAATATGGGATTCAAACAAGCATAAAATAACCATAAAGCTGATAAACATCAACTTTACAATAAAATACTCGTAAAGCTATACATTAATAAGCATCCAGTGTACTTATGAGTTCTACTCATTCTGTTTCGATTATTGTTGTTATTGTTGAAGTGCGTTTTTGCTCCTTTTACGACAAACTTACCATTACAATGTGATTTTGAGTCTCCTAAAATATTTGTCATAGACCCCTCAAATGAAAAAGTTTTTCAGAGATCGAGTTCTGATCTAGAACGTAGCGAGGTTTCAAGTGCGTAGCTCATGTCCAGAAGAAGTGTCAGCATCGATGAAATTTCATGAAAAGGATATGTTGCTGCAATCCTAGCATTTGCAACTACATAGATATTTGACTTATATCTTATATCGTTTTCCATCTCTAGAATGAAATAAACATCCAATGATTTCTCTTAAAATATACTCGTTTTTTTCAATATCAAAATGGAACTTTTTATTGAAAACCCCTTTATAAAAGGCAACTCTCGCGTATGTATAATGTAGGTACATACATATATCAATGTAAAGCTTGATACAAAATTACTAGGAACTTTAAAAATTTCTCTTAATCTCCATTAATCGATCTTACGATCAAAGTGAAAATATTCTTGTTACGCAGCAATGTTTGCTTTTAATTTCACATCAAATTCCTAACGCACTAATTGAAACACCTTTCATGATCTACGCAAGACAGTAGCGTATTTCTGCCACTTTAGAACGAAACACTTCTTCAACTCCAATCAGTTGCTTCATCAATAAAAATATCCACATTTCACAATCAACTACTCCACGGAGATCCAGTTCAAACTCTCTTGTCTCTCTTGTCAACTAAGAGAGGCCCATAGGATTAAATAATGCATAATTTGCAGTGGCGGACGTATAGAAGTTTCACTTTCACATTTCGATAATTAGAATGGTTAAGTACGTCTTAATAATGGTACAGTTCCGATGAAATCTATACCTACCTACTGCTTGTGTTACTGCTGCGACAGTCGGGTTGTTGAAATGGATACCTTCTTGAAAGTAGGTTCTCAGCTTCAAGGGGATATTTGTTATGGTAATGTTGGCAATGGAGAGATGATAGTGTTATAATGAAATGCCTGTAGAATTTTCCGGTACAGTAGTTTCGTTTTGTTTGGGAACACGAGTGAGTTGTATCGTTGTATCATCACACAGTTGGCTGGGTTTCTAACCTCGAAATATTGACGAAATCGGAAAGTTGGTAGTTTTTTGCGTTTTAGTGTAACAGCTGTGATGTATGAAGAAAATCCTTGAGGGTCTGCGTAAAAACTATTATTTATGTATACCAATGGGATATAGGAAGATTTATAATCAATGAGTTTCATTGTATAGGGTGTTTTTTTCGAGGTATATAACTTTAAGTTGGCATTACTGTTCAAGATGGCGACCGATTTGACAGCTGTCAAGTGATTTATTCTCAGTTTGGTTTGGCAATTCATCATGAATAGACTCACGTCTGAACAACGCTTGCAAATAGTGCAATTTTATTTCGAAAATAATGGTTCTGTGCGGAATATGTATCGCGCACTACGTCCATTAGCGATGAAGCGCACTTCTGGTTGAATGGCTACGTCAAAAAACAAAACTGCCGCATTTGGAGTGAAGCTAATCCTCAAGTGTATGTCGAAACACCGTTACATCCAGAAAAACTGACTGTTTGGTGCGCTTTATGGGCTGATGGAATCATTGGTCCGTACTTCTTCAAAAACGATGATGGCCAGAGCGTTACAGTCAATGGTGATCGGTATAGAGCCATGATTACTAACTTTTTCATTCCTGAATTGAACAACCATGGTGTCCAGGAGCTGTGGTTCCAACAAGACGGCGCAACATGTCACACAGCTCGTGCCACAATCGATTTATTGAAAGACACGTTTGGTGACCGCCTAATTTCACGTTTTGGATCTGTGAATTAGCCTCCAAGATCTTGTGATTTAACACCGCTAGACTACTTTCTGTGGGACCATGTAAAGTCATTGGTCTATGCGGATACGCCACAAACCCATGACCATTTGGAAGACAACATTCGCCGTGTTATTGCCGATATACGGCCACAAATGTTGGAAAAAGTCATCGAAAATTGGACGTCCAGATTGGACCATATCCGAGCCAGCCATGGCGGTCATATGCCAGAAATCATATTTAAAATGTAATGCCACAAGATTATCTTGCGGATAAATAAAATTCATGTCAATCGAATAATCCATCGTTGTTTCATTGCAATTTAAAGTTCTATAGCTCTAAAAAAACACCCTTTACAACTAAAAAGTGCTTAGTTCAAACTTCAACACCTTGGTACTCGAAAACAAAGGGTTTGTGAGACCATATTTATAGGACTTTTTTTAATTATTGTTCGAAAAATCTTTCATTTTCATTTGTACCAATTCAGCACCCTGTAAAATGACGGTTAGAAAGTTCTTGTGACTTCACGTAATTCAATTTATATGGACCAAAAGGTGTTTCAATTAGATACGTCCATCATAATGAAGATTGATCAACTGAATTAAATACCTGATTACAGAAAAGTATCGTAGACGACCAAACTGACATCTAATCAAAAAAGTTCACGTTACGCTTCCAGACATGCCAACAATTTGTTTTCAAACATTCGAGGTATTTCATCAAGTTAGGTAACATTATTAATGAATTCATCTAAAGGTCGCACTTATTATAATCGTGGCTCATCTTTAGAATGTGGGTAACGCTATTTTTTCAACCTATCAAAAACAATTACAATTAGCACGAAAAAACATTCACGTTTCCTCACACTCGTATACGCACTTGAGTAATAAAAGTACGATTCAGCACTTTTTCTCATTGATCTTTATCGTCGCTTCGTCCTATTGCCAAAGAAAACCAAGGAGTTACGATCAAATCAACAATTTTGAAACTCTGGACTGTTCGTCGCTTGATCTATCGTTGAAGTCTCCAGTAATATTAGGTGTACAATCTTGTTTCCGCCATTTTGCAATTCCTAGATGGCTGAAGCGATAAGTGGTAGTCAAAATACAGAGATCGTATAGATACATACTATAAGCTAAGGCATTTGTAAACATAACGCCATCGAAATATTAGTCGATTTGTGTCTGCATCAAGAAGTTATTCTCGATATCAGCTTACGAACCAAATTCTCGGTATTTGCGGGAGGTTTTAATTCTCTGCTTCAATATGAAGAAATATACGGCTGAGGCTCATCGAATGCTCTCAAATGCCTATTGGGAGGCCGCTATTAGTGAAAGAAAGTGCCGAGAGTGGTTTCAACGCTTCAAGAACGGTGATTTTGACCAGGTGGAAGAGAGAAGGTTTTCGAAGATGTAGAATTGGAGGCATTACTTGATCAAGAATCATGTTAAACGCAACCAGAATTGGTAGGATCATTGGAAGTGATGCAACAAGCCATTTCAAGGCGCTTGAAAGTCATGAGAATGATTCAGAAACAAGGAAATTGGGTACCGTACGAGTTGAGAAGAGAGATGTTGAACGGCGTTTGTTTGCTTGTGAACAGCTGCTTGCAAGGCAAAAACGGAAAGGATTTCTGCATCGCATTGTGACTGAAGGCGAAAAATGAGTTTATTACGATAATCCCAAGCACAGAAAATCATGGGGATATCCCGGCCATGCTTCCACGTCGACGGCCAAACCGAATATTCACGGTTCCAAGGTCATACTCAGTATTTGGTGGGACCAGCTCGGCGTAGTGTCCATTCTAGTTTCGATAACACGCACTGAATATATCACAGAGTTAAGTCTTTTCACAAGATTGTCAATGTGACAGTTCCATTGAAGGTGATTGTCAATAAAAACTCCCAGGAACTTTTTAAAGGGTGTTTTTTTTAGAGCTATAGAACTTTAAATTGCAATAAAACAACGATGGATTATTCGATTGACATGAATTTTATTTTTCCGCAAGATAGTCTTGTGGCATTACATTTAAGATATGATTTCTGGCATATGACCTGGCTCGGATGTAGTCCAATCTGGACGTCCAATTTTCCATTACTTTTTCCAACATTTGTGGACGTATATCGGCAATAACACGGCGAATGTTGTCTTCCAAATGGTCAAGGTTTTATGGCTTATCCGCATAGACCAATGACTTTACATAGCCCCACAGAAAGTAGTCTAGCGGTGTTAAATCACTTGAGGATTAGCTTCACTCCAAATGCGGCAGTTTTGTTTGTTGACGTAGCCATTCAACCAGAAGTGCGCTTCATCGCTAAACAAAATAAAGTGGACGTAGTGCGCGATACGTATTCCGCACAGAACCATTATTTTCGAAATAAAATCGCACTATTTGCAAGCGTTGTTCAGGCGTGAGTCTATTCATGATGAATTGCCAAACCAAACTGAGAATAAATCACTTGACAGCTGTTAAATCGGTCGTCATCTTGAACAGTAATGCCAACTTAAAGTTATATACCTCGAAAAAAAACATCCGTTAGAATGAATTTGTATTTACTGTTCGGAGGAATAAAATTTTATTCGATTTGATTTAAGTTCTTGGACTCTCCAACATTGTCATCTAGCTTGTTCTCAAACACCCTGTATAGCACGGTACCACCTCCTAGTGCTATCAGTCGAATCAAATCATCGCCTCATCACCACCTCCATGTTGATCCTTATCACCCCATCCTTTGTTACCAAAGCAACGCATCCTCTTGGTCGATAGCGATATTGACATAGAAAACGTTGCGAAAAACGGAAAAAGGCATCTTGCAGGACGTCGATTCCTGCGAGCAGCTTTCTCCTGGGGCAAGGTCGCCGTCGGCGGTTGAACCAAAAAGGGGACGGCGCATATCGTGGTTCCATCGGCCACTCTCAGTTCACCGTGTGGCGCGACCGACAAAAGAAATAGCATGATTCTTATTTTTGTGGTTTACGTGGTGTTGTCTGTGGTCGCGGGTGCCGGTTTCTCGGCCAAGAGCGTCGGCGGACCACCTCAGAGCTTTGGGGGACATAAAGGTACCTATATACAGCGTCTTCGATGATTTTCGGGACGTGATTTCTTTAAAAAAAAAAATTTGGAAAGCGCTGACGTGAGTTTTTGAGCTCTTGGTCATTAATGCGTCAATTAAACGCTTTGAAATCTTTTAACTGTATATGTATATGTGGTTGCCAAGGTCACAATTGGCAAATGGATGAACGAGAGCTCAAATGCTGCAGAAATCATTTAAGAGCTTTCCTCAATTTTTTTCAATATTTTGCTTGAATTTTTTTTTGGTTTCCATTTTTGTTGAAACGTAGCCACACGAAATTCTGAACGATGTATTTTCAACTAATTATAATGAGCACACAAAAAAACCAGTAATGTTCCCAAACACTTGTATGCATTTGAGAATAAAAAATTCGATTCATCACTTTTTCTTGTTGATCTTCGTCCTACAGAGTAATAAACATAGATAGAGGGAGTATACGCAATTTTTACATGTTCCCAACATGGTTAGATTACGTTGTCGGATTGTGATATATTTTCAAATCCACTATTTTACTATATCGTTATGAATGTATATTTTATTGAATGAAATATATTTATTTGAGTGATTCCCGATCAAATATGCCAATTTCAATATTTGGAATCCGATATTTTTCCTAATTGTCGAATTTATAATAAGCACATTATTATTTTCTGTATTTACCTGCTGAAATCCAAGGTTTGGTAACTTTTGCTCTCTTAATGTCATCGGTTGTTTCACGTCGTTTGGCGTGCTCGAAATTTGTTTTCTGAATTTCTGATATATTTAGGTATTTATTTCAATATATTTTGAGTTGATATGAAAGCTGATTCGCTATGGGACATAAGAAGTGCATTCTTTGTGGAGAAACTCGTGAATTGAGTGAAATATCGTATTACTGATTTGTTTTCATTTCCGCGCGTTTCATATCAAATTTGATAGTTCATGTTGGGGACAAAATTTGCTGAATGAAAATGACATAGATGTCCATGTTTATTACTTTGAGCTTCGTCCTATTGGTAAAGAAAACCAAGGCATAGCGATCGAATTAACAATTTTGGAAACTTTGGACTGTTCGTCGTTTGATCCATCGTTAAAGTCTCCAGTGGTAAGGGGATTTATTAGATTTCCTTGATTATTTTCCTCATTGTGGAATCAGTTCTGTTGAGATCAATAAATAATAAAGTTATTTTTTGTTTGTCCTCTGTACAGATAATCTATACCCTTTCAACTTCAAATTGAGACTCAACAAAATCAAATTGGGAATTAATAAATTCAAATTGGGATAATAATTTCTATGTTCCCGAAGGAAAAATGGTACGCCACTGAGATATTTCCAGATGAAAATCATTTTTACTGTACCCATTCAATTTGTGACAAAAAATCCATCATTCATTTTTTTGTATGGTCACCGTTTTTATGCAAAAAAAATCTTAACGCGTATTTGTCATTTCTTTAATAAATTTTGTCTTAATCAATACCAAGATAACAAGTTTCATTTTTTTGGATGAAAACACCGCCCCAGAAAGAAAAAATACAAGATAGGTTTCTTGTAACAAATTGTATTAGCAAGTCAAAAAGATTTTTAATTTTAAATCTCAATGGCGTAGCATATTTAAATCAATTGCGCCACCAAAAAGAATGCCAAATTTCTAAAGTCCGCCTGTATATCATCAACTTCAGGCACAGTAGATTTTAATCGAGAGCTGACAGACTCCCAACAATAATGAGCTTCATTTTAATCCTTTTTGTAGATACGAATCTTGGAATAACAAGTTTCTCATTTTTACTTGCTTCTTCGACCAATCAAGTAATACCTACGTAACATACAAGTCAATTCAGTTCCTTTCATAAATTTCTGTGAGACATATATCAACGAAAGTATGCTGCATTTTTGATCTAGATATCTCCAAATTTATACTTGATATTGCACACATTGTAACCCAACTTGACACTGCCTACATGGTGGCACTTATGTAACTCCCATCTCTTTGCTGGAATGTACACGATTAGAGTATTTGCTCGACTGTGAAACGATTTTTCACAATCTTCTTTTCACCAGAATAATTGTCTAGATTATCGCAATGTTTCCTGCTTTTTGGTACTATCCTCAGACTGTGCCATAAAAAAAAACTTTATGTTCTGATTTCGCAGATAAGTAGATACAAATTGAAATCTTTACGCGATATCTTTTTGTACATCATTGTATTTGAAACAATAACATCATATCAGAAGTGTATCGAGAATTGGTCAATGAAATAATAGTAAATTAAGTACACTGCGCAAAAAAATTAACGCACATTCTGAAAATCCCAATTTTAATGAAAGTTAACTCTACATTGACTTTATAACTTATTTTTTATGTTCTCTCGGGAAGTTTTTGAACGAAACAAGACACATTAAATGGAAGAAAATTTCAGGATTTCACCGAATTTTATGTGAAAGAAGAGAAATGAACAATTTTCAAAATACTGGAATGCTTATAAGTGATTTAATACTTGGTATTTCCACCCCTTGCGTTAATTACAGCTCGGCAACGACGGTTCATACTCAAAATGAGTGATCTTAAAATGTTCTGATCTAATCCTTCCCAGATTTCTCTGAGTTGGATTCATTAAGAGTCATTAAGAGTAGCTGGATGATTTTCTGAACTTCTCAGTGTTCCATTGAGGTTGTCCCAAACCTGCTCAATCGGATTGATATCTCTTTCCCAATCAGCCTCTTCCCAATGGATATGCTCTCTCGCAAACTCCAAACGCGCCCTGCTCAATCGAATTGAGATCTGGACTTCTTGCTGGCCATTCCATTCGAGAGACTTCAACCTCTTCAAGGTACTCCTGAACGACGCGCGCATGATGGGGTCTGGCATTATCGTCCATAAAAATGAAATTTTCACCAATGTATGGGGCAAATGGCACTACATGCTCTTCAAGAATGTTCCTTATATACCTATTAGCATTCATAGCTCCATTATCAACGACCACTAGGTCTGTGCGAGCAATCAAAGATATTCCACCCCATACCACAATCGTTCCTTCCCCGAAAACAGTAGTATTCAGGAAATTGCACTGAGCATATCTTTCATGTGGACGTCTGTATACAAGGGAACGTACATCACAATGGTAGAGGCAGAATCTAGACTCATCTGTGAAGAGAACTCTTTCCCAATCAGTCTCTTCCCAATGGATATGCTCTCTCGCAAAATCCAAACGCGCCCTTCGATGGGCTGGGGTAAGAACTGGGCCTCTTGCCGCGACACGAGGCCCTAAATCATATTCTCTGAGGCGATTTCTTAATGTCTGAGTGCTAATTTGCACCCCATGAGTTTGCTCAAGCTGATTTTGAAGGAGGCGAGCGGTTGCAAACCGTTGTCTCAACGAAGAAACTCTCAAGAAACGTTCTTGAATGGCAGTTGGTACCCGTGGTCTTCCCTGTCCTGGTCTTCGGACATTCATATCTATCTCCCTGAATCGCTGCAACATTCTGGACACACTTGTATGGGAAACTCCAAACCTTTCTGCAATTCTTGTGTATGTCCATCCGTCTTCTCGCAAAACTACCGCTTGGGCACATTCCTCTTGAGTCAAATTGCGTGTTTCGCATTGCATAGCGATCGAGTGTAGAAAATCAAACGAAAGAAAAAATATTGATCACTAGAATTGATCGAAAACAACTGATTTCAGAATGGAGCCAATACATTCAAAATCTGATAATCTCATCTTTTTTTATTCCTGCTGGGAAAAAACATCTGTATTGAAGAAAAACGTTGAAAGTGGATAACATATGCATTAATGATTCTGATAAAAATAATAATCATTGAGAACACCTTCAGTTGTAGAATAAATTTGAGATTTCCATAATGTGCGTTAATTTTTTTGCGCAGTGTATGAAGAATCTCAGCGATACCAAACAACTGTTTAATTATTGAATAAAATCCACAGTGTTGGCGAAAAAATTGTTGTAAATATTAAAATTTGTGTCTTCATTTCTTCCATATTAAATAGGAATAAGATCGAATCAAACTATAACTGGAAGTTTTTGAAGAAAGTTAAAGAAAGGTACTCACATGTAGAGCGAAACTTATTGATAAAAAGTAAGGAATAACCAATAACGTAATTGAATGGACGTTTTGAATTTAACAGTTGATTGACTTGTGTGAAAGTAGGTATGACCAAGGTCACAATTTTCTTTTTATTGTTACTACCTACATGGAAGGATTATGTACAACAGCCGCGAAAAAAGACAATAGAAAGAGAAACTTTTTTTAAGTCGATGATTGAAATAATCTGATCCAAACAAGCTGAACAAATTGCTAATATGGTGGATCCAATGGCGTATATTGTATTTTAAATGTTGATGATGTATTCATCATATATTATGAAAAATATATTTAGTAATTAACTGTTACTTCCAAAAAATGATTGGTGAGACATATCTCGAATGTCGATTTTCAATTTACTATAGAGGGTGTTCCTGTAAACTCTCCAAGACGATCTAAACGTTCCATTCAATCTAAACTTCACTCGGTGTTTAATGAAAAACACCACTTGGGATATTTGTGGATGACTTATCCAATCGAGCGGCATTGTAGGCAATATTGAAATATCAAAAATTCTACAGGTGGATCACCTTTAGAAGACTCTCCACCGAAAGTATTCAACTATTCAATATTCATAGATAAAAACAAGCGAAAAACACAAAGCTATAATTTGGGATAACATCTTTGTCTTTAGGATAGTCCATCCGAGGTCAAATCAACACCTCGGCTCAAGCTCTGGTTTCTGCAAAACTAGTTCAACCTGTTCAGGGACTTTTTTTGAAAAGCAATCAATATTAGTCCAGTCAAATTTGCATATCAAATAATTAAATTTCAGGATACCAAAATAGTAAGGTGAATGATCAGTGGGTTTGACCATAATTTTGAAGTAGAATGAGAGAACGTATCCTGTAGAAAACAAGAGTTTTATGATGAGGAAAGGATATACAGGATGTTCGGATTTCACTTCAATTTATATACAATATCAGAACGTGGTTCTAGTCGAAATATTTCAACATGTGTCCTATAATGTAGCCTTCACTATGAAAAGAACTTGTATTTTTGTCAAAATTCGAGAGATAAAAATTAGATTTAGTATGCAGTTGTTGAACAAGCCTAATTAAGTATTAGTAATAATAAAGGATAAGTTCTTTTAATTTTCATCAGTGGCTTATAAATGTGGAGAGTTTTTCATAAAATAATTATCTTTTCTTGAGCTGCCAATCAATATAAAAAATAAAATTCTATGATTAAGTCTTGATATATAGACGAAACGTTGTCTGAGTCCAAATTGGTCAAGTGATTGATTTCAATGGTTCTAATCCTATAATTTAAACTTCAAAATGCCTGCTCAAGGACGTGAAAGCACAGAATTCAACATAAACCACTTTCTCGAAAATTATCATCTACAGGTTCACCAAATTTTCTTTCCTACATTCGCATTTTTGTTGCAGATTGTCCCAACTGCATAGAAGACAGCTTACCAGCACCCAATAGATGGACGATGCCACTCTTGAAGCTTGGAGAAAAACGGTACTATCTAGGAATATTCTTCAAGGTATGTCTGAATTGTTGACGTTTCAAGGGAGCTTTAAATGACAAGGACTCTTGACCAAAAAAAAAGATCGCGAACAAATTGTATCATATATATGTGAGTCACATCCGTACAGCAAAACATCACCATCAGATCGAAATTCTCTGTCAATGTCACAACAGTATGAAGACCTTCAAAGACCACGACTGTGCAAGAAACCAGAAGTAATAAATTTCCAAACATTAACGTAAAGATCACTAAAGGAGTTAATGGTTTTTTCGTTTAATGAACAAGATTGCAGCTTATCTCATTTCAGAGTACCGAAATATTTGTCAACTTCACGGAAGACCAAAAATCAAGTTATTTTTACTCTTTCTTGCAGTTATTATTCCTTGGAGTTGAGAGAAGTTGACATTTACGAGATTTATTTGAATTCACAATGAGATCGAAGTAGAAAAGGCTTCCAAGATTTATAAGTTTGTCTCACATATTTAGAATCAGTAAAAAATGGAACTGGACAAATGTTCATCTGCTTTAACAACTTTTAAATAGATTTGTACAGGGTGTTCCTAAATTGAAGGTTTAAACAAAAATGACAGATTCCTCGGATCATTTTAAGGAAAAAAGTCCTATAAACATTGTAACCAACATAGTATGATATTTCGTCAATTCAATGCCGAAGAATTGCTTGATACTTTAAGTTCGAAATCAATTCTGAACTGGAAAAACGTCCAATTGATTTTATCCAGTTTCGAACTGTTATAATGTCAATGTTTTCTATCCTAGCTTTGCCTAGGTTTTTACTTTTAATTTTTTTTTATTATTTGGTTTCTTTCACTGATTGAATTTTGTTGTTTAAAGGCCAACTACTTCAGGGCTATGCAGTACTGTCGCTTTCATGGCATGCATCTTGCTAGTATATCATCGCAGGATGAAAACGATAAGTTGGAAAAGTATATCAATGATTTCGGTAAGTGCTTATACCCATTTATTAATTTTTAATAATGGTTTTCTATATTAATTTTTATTCAAGTATATGATGTCGAAAAATGAACTATATGAAAGCTGTTGCAAAATATCGTGAGGATCGTTTTACTAGAACTATAGCTTCATTATAACGGATGTTTTTTTTAGAGGTATATAACTTTAAGTTGGCATTACTGTTCGAGATGGCAACCGATTTAACAGCTGTTAATTGATGCATTCTCAGTTTGGCTTGGCAATTCATCATGAATAGACTCACGCCTGAACAACGCTTGCAAATAGTGCAATTTTATTTCGAAAATAATGATTCTGTGCGGAATACGTATCGCGCACTACGTTCATTTTATTTTGTTTAGCAATGAAGCGCACTTCTGGTTGAATGGCTACGTCAACAAACAAAACTGCCGCATTTGGAGTGAAGCTAATCCTCAAGTGTATGTATAAACACCGTTACATCCCGAAAAACTGACTGTTTGTTTGGTGCGCTTTATGGGCTGGTGGAATCATGGTGACCGCCTTATTTCACGTTTTGGACCTGTGAATTGGCCTCCAAGATCTTTTGATTTAACACCGCTAGACTACTCTCTGTGGGGCTATGTAAAGTCATTGGTCTATGCGGATAAGCCACAAACTCTTGACCATTTGGAAGACAACATTCGCCGTGTTATTGCCGATATACTACCACAAATGTTGGAAAAAGTCATCGAAAATTGGACGTCCAGATTGGACTACATCCGAGCCAGCCGTGGCGGTCATATGCCAGAAATCATATTTAAAATGTAATGCCACAAGATTATCTTGCGGATAAATAAAATTTATGTCAATCGAATGATCCATCGTTGTTTTATTGCAATTTAAAGTTCTATAGCTCTAAAAAAAACATCCTTTAGGTGCATTTACCTATACCACTGAAAGGTTTTGGGCCAATGAAAGGAGTTTGTGCTCCTTGTCTGTCAAGTGTGTTGGCCTCATAGAAGTTTCCATTACCAAAGTGTAAAATTACCGAAAAAGTACAGAGAATATTTCCCTCCTGTCAAAAATTCTATGTATATGGAGAACAATTATCGAAAATTACAGCGATAATTGCATTGTAGGAAGCGAAACAGCACTGCGATAATTGTTCTGTTCATAGATGCATAGTTTCTATGCATCTTACACAGTTCGAATCTATGACAATTCCATTCTAAATCAGTTTGCCAAGTAATGTAACAGTTCATTCTGGAAATTTTCCCCCGAATTACACTCGTGCATCAAAATGACCGGATAATTTCGCATTCCAGCGTGTTTTCTTTGAAAAACTGCATTCGGTCATTTTCTTTTTTGGAGAAATTGCAGTTTTTATGACAACACGCTGTCATGCAAAATTATCGGTAATTTTGATGCACTTGTGCAATTACTTACGATAATTGCACTACAGAACAAGAATTGCATCGTCAAAATCTCCCGTTGCCAATGACACCACAAACAATACTGAAAAATGTCAAAAAAACTCCGAAAGGTTACACAAAAGCTTCCAACCCGGCGTTAGTACTTTTTTCAGAATATTTTTATCCTTAAGCGTTCCTTCAGGACAATCACCGAATTCTAGTCTGAGATAATCATCAAACCGTGATCAACCTCAATGACACTCATTACGAAATTGCTTTCACTTTTATAGTTCTCTGGTGCTTCTAGTTTGAAGTCGATCTTGAGTTCATTG
This sequence comes from Harmonia axyridis, assembly GCF_914767665.1. Taxonomy (NCBI): domain Eukaryota; kingdom Metazoa; phylum Arthropoda; class Insecta; order Coleoptera; family Coccinellidae; genus Harmonia; species Harmonia axyridis. Next base: position 4,044,746 of record NC_059502.1, read on the forward strand.
CCACATTTAGACTTTTATCTATGAAAGTCGTCGGGCAAAAATTCAATTAGCTTAAGTAATTGATTATCGCACTTGGCAAAAAGGTCAAGGAACAAGCGTAGAACAAGATCAGCTGTAAATTATTTTGAGAATTTTATGCCTTTGTAGAGGTCAGTTATTACATCGAAGACCAAACTCATTTAGGTTTTGTCGAAATTTTTTTTTATTTTCATTTTTATATTGATGAGTTGACTAATATTCATGCAATGGGCGAATGAAAGTGGCCTAAATGTCATCATCATCATTTTGAAAGAATTTCAATTTATATCATAAAAATGAAAAACCATCGTTTCACCATTTAGCAACAGATTTTCAAATTTTGGTTAAATCGAATGGTTATTTTATCAGTTGTTAAATATGGGTTATATTTGATTTTACAATTAACAAACTCAACCGAGGTATTCGAACCCTGAAAATTTCGAAGTTTTTAGCACAGAGTTATACTTTAATGATTTAAGATCTTTTTGATGCAGAATACGCAAAGTTTGGTCAGAATTCTAACAAAAATGCTAACATTCTGGTGTTTTGGGTCGGTTCAAAGTTAAGATGCAAACTAACCAAATTCAAACTTTCGTCACTCTTTTATGGTGACGTGAGAAAAGAAATTCATTACTGAATTAATTCATGAACAGGTTCCGTACGTTACATCTGGTATTTTATAGTCAATAAAAGATGCGATTATATATCGCTAAAGGTCATGTAATAGAAAAAGAGGATGGATTAGCATAACTATGTTTCAAAGATTCCGAACAGTACTAACAATTTGTTTAACAACTTTCTCTCCTGTTCTGGCTGAAAGGAAAAAGATTCACTCAAATAGAAAAGAGTATATTATGTCTGTGTTGTCTGATATTGTATATTTTTTTGGTTTTTGATTTTTATGAGCTTATATGCAATCAAAATACATTATATTCTATAAGTTAATTAGTAAGCAAAGGGATTCAATGCACCCTCTTTAGCGTGGTGATAATTCTTCCAATGAAGAGACCTCTTTATTTTATTAAATAAGTAGATTGACAGCACTGATTCATTAACAGTTTCTAGTGCAAACCCATGTAAATCTAAGGTCAATTTTACCGAATTTTACTATTCAAGGTTATCTATTGTTATAATATTGCAATTGTGGCGTCTTCTCTTTTTTTGTTGTTTTTATTGCTGTTGTAATAGCAACAACTGTAATTGCAGCAGCTGTAGCCCTTGTCATATCTAAATTATATTGTGTTAATTTCATGATATCAAAGAGAGGCAAGGTATCTACATATTTTATCGCTCGGTAGGTTCTGGTATTCTTCCAACCTATCCCATAAATGTAAAAAGTCAATAAATTACGAACAATATAATTTCTTATTGCATTACTTCACTCGCATTTATTAAATTCTTTGCATATTTCATTAATGGAAAACACAACAAAACATCTGATTTATTGTTGGTGTTAATGCATGTATAAAAGGGTGTATTAAGAATGTTCATTCTTATTATTTTGACTTTGTCTCCAGAATGTTTTTATGGTGCTCATTTGGTAAATATGAAAAAAACATTGTTTTGTTCGAAAATTTTTTCATTTCTACCAAAATCTACCTAGCATAAAGATGCTTGTGCATTAGTTTCCCGAACATTAATATATCATTTCGTCACGAAGTCCATCATTTTTTAATTTATCATTCGATTCATGTCAAAACTATTCTCATGCCTTCTTTTTATTATGCTTCATTTTTATGCCAAAAAAAAACATCTCAATTTATTCAATATTATTATTATACTTTGCTACTGCCGTTTTGCGATAGATGGCTGTAACAATAAGTGGTAGTCGAAATAAATAGGCAGTAGATGTCATACAATAAGCTTAGGTATTTGTAAAAATGACGCCATCGAAATATCAGTCGATTTGTGTCTGCATCATAAAGTTATTCTCGATTAAACATGTCAGCTTACGAGCCAAATTCTCGTCATTTGCGGGAGTTTTTAGTTTTCTGCTTTAATATGAAGAAATCTGCGGCTGAGGCTCATCGAATGCTCTCAAACACCTTTGTTGAGGCCGCTATTTGTGAAAGAATGTGCCGAGAGTGGTTTCAACTAGCATGGCGGTGGAAGATAGGGGGTTTTCGAAGATGCAGAATTGGAGGCATTACTTGATCAAGACTCGTGTCAAACGCAACAGAAATTGGCAGGATCATTGGAAGTGACGCAACAAACCATTTCAAAACATCTGAAAGTCATGGGAATGATTCAGAAATTAGGTGCCGTATACGAGGTGAAGCCCAGATATGTTGAACGGCGTTTGTTTGCTTGGGAACAGCTGCTTGCAAGGCAAAGACGGAAGGGATTTTTGCATCGCATTGTGACTGAAGGCGAAAAATGAGTTTATTACGATAATCCCAAGCGCAGAAAATCATGGGGATATACCGACCATGCTTTCACGTCGACGGCCAGACCGAATATTCACGGTTCCAAGGTCTAGCTCAGTATTTGGTGCGACCAGCTCGGCGTAGTGCATTATGAGTTGTTGAAACCGACTGAAACAATCACAGGCGATCGTTATCGAACGCAATTAATGCGTTTGAGCCGAGCATTGAAAGACAAATAGTCGCAATACAACGAGAAGCATGATAAAGTGATTTTACAGCATGGCAATGCTCGATCCCATGTTACGAAAGTGGTCAAGACATACTTGGAAACGTTGAAATGGGAAGTCCTACCCCACTCGCCGTATTCTCCATACGTTGCTTTCTCGGACTATCACTTGTTACGATCAATGGCACACGGCCTGACTGACCAGCACTTCTGGTCTTATGAAGAAGTAAAAATTGGATCGATTCATGGATCGCTTCAAAAGATGCACAATAACGCCTCGAATTTCGGAAAAAAACGGCGAATGAAAATTATAAGCCTATATTAATCATCTTTATCAGATAGTTCTTGATACTGTATCATTAAAGTTGAGATGTTTATTTTTTTTGCATAAAAACTGCGTCCCAAAGAAAAAGAGGCATAAGAGATTTTTGGTCACAAATTGAACGAGCAAATCAAAAATCATTTTTCATTTGAAATATCTCAGTGGCGTACCATTCTTCTTTAGAAAGAGTAAGATAAATAAATTGTTGGTTTTCAAAAAAATCTTCAGCTCCCCTGAAATAAGTCGAACTTATCAACTAACATTCTATATTCCTAATTCTTCCAGGATTTGGAAACGAACATTTCTGGACGTCTGGAACCGACTTAGCCGATGAAGGGAAGTTTTTCTGGATGGCCACAGGAAGACCGGTGACCTTCACCAATTGGAACGCTGGGGAACCTAACAACTTCCAGTACGAAAATGGAGAGGAAGAAAACTGCCTGGAGCTCTGGAACAGGGATGGACGAGGTCTGAAATGGAACGATTCACCATGCTCGTTCGAGACATACTTCGTTTGTGAAGTGCAGTGAAAAAAAAAACAAGAGGTGGACAATGTGGAACTTTGTGATACTAATCTCGTGTATACGTTTTTTGAAAATCTGCTATAGAAGGACCAGGAAGGATTCAAACTAGTTTGTGGTGGTAGTTTGACGGAGAGGGGAAGGTATTTGAGCAAGTCGAAAAGAAAAAAAAATTGAAACTATAGTGTTGTTTTATATTTGTATTCTTGGTCTCGCTTCAGTTGAAGATCATCGAAGCTTATTTTGAAACTGAAAAAACCATAATTCTACACATTTATTGTTATTCTATTTTCGTCTTTTTTGTGTTCAAACCGCTAACTCTTATTTATCTCAATTACTTTACAATATGATGGGCTAGATGATAGTTTTTTCGTTACTCAAGTTTTTGGACAAATTATGGCAGTTTCTCCAATCTAATACCTCATAATATTATTTTGGACATCTGTGTTCAGTAGGTCATTTGATAAAAGGAAGGTACAGGCTTCAACAAAGTTTTGACATTTTTTATGATATCGAAATCAGTGCTCATTTGAGAATACTGAGATAAATTTCAGAAAATTCATGAATGATATTTCAAAGTTATTTGATACTTAATAGATTCAATCTTTACAGGATAGAAATTCATATCGATTTGATAAAATAAATATCACGCTTTATTTTCACAGATTTTATTCGACAATTGTTTTACCGTCTTAGCGGCTTTATCAAGAATTGGTTACATTGCACTTCATTGCAAATTGCATTACATTACATTGCACTTCATTGCAAATTACATTACATTACATTGCAAATTGCATTACATTACATTGCACTACATTTCTAATTGCATTACATTACATTGCACTACATTTCAAAATGCATTACATTACATTGCACTACATTTAAAATTGCATTACATTACATTGCACTACATTGCAAATTGCATTACATTACATTGCACTACATTGCAAATTGCATTACATTACATTGCGCTTTGCAATGTAACCAATTCTTGATAAAGCCGCTAAGACGGTGAAACATTTGTGGAATTAATTAAAATCTTTGAAAATTAAGAGTATTTATATTTATTCTTATCAATACAGTTACATAATAATTGACTCACTATTCATCGTATTCTAGACAAATTTGTCAATTAACTGAATAATGTCATCCAAGAATTATTCTCAAATTCCTCTCAGTATTCACAGATGACCACTGATTTTGATGAAGCAATTAAACAAATTTTTAAACGTTGTTGGAGCGTGTATATTTCCATAATTAAATAACATAACCTACTGAACACAAATGACATAAAAAAAGTCAAAAATAAAACACAGTGCTGCCAATATAACCGCTCTAAACCCTTTTATATTCTTGGATTATTTAATACTGTCATCTAGCCGTTTAGTCCTGCAAGAAGTCCATCAGATTCCAACTTATTTAAAAAAATCAAAAATCACCCTGTCCATCTGAAGCAGTGGAGCTGTTGACTAATGGTACTGGTCTAATACCGAATGTCCTTGATTCATCAATTTGGTTGTCCTCGCGGAACACCCTGTATATTCAAAGAAAACTCAAAAACAAATATGGATGAGTAAGATCTACGATTGTGCTAAAATTTCATATACTCTAATTCCGATGGATTGTCCCTGATAGTGCTTTAAACGCACTTTTTTAATCTGAATATTATAGCAATATTAGATAATTAAAAATAAATTCACTGATGAATTTCCTCAAAAGCAGTATAGGAAATCAACGTATTAATTAAATCATAGTCAAGTGGAATTTCCATCAGTGAAAAATATTCTCATATCTTTGCAAAATGACAATTGAAGAACAAATGAAGAAGCACTACACCGAAACATAATGAATACCACCTTACTTGTCTAGTCATTGCAGAACCAATTCTGCTTTTAACCAATCCAATTTTTTTTGCAGTATAACTTCAAACTTTACGTAGAATAATGTGATATCTAGATGTGAATTGCTGATGAATAAAATGTGATACAGATTAAGCTCTTGTAGATAACTCTTTCATTATTCTTCTCAATTCTCATGTAAGTATGAATGAAAGGTGTAAATCTTATAGTGATAAGTTTGTAAAATGAACTGTTAATAAAAATCTTAATGAACTTGTCTTTCTTTTCCTGAAGCCATGAATTTTAAAAAATTATACAAAAACTGATTAGATTACGCCTCAAAAGCCCTTTATTTTCAAGGGTGTGAACTTAGCAGCTTGTTTGACGAAAATATCCGAACACCCTAACCATTGGCGTGCGGCAGAATAATGATTTCTGATTGGAATATTCACTAGATCCGTATAGTATCGAGAGTTTACGTCAAAGGAAAGATTAACTTTCTTTAGATCGCGGGATATTTAGCAACACTTATATTCAAATTATTATCCATCTAATTTAAAAAACTTACCTATATCTTCAAGAATATTTTCTGGAGCACAACGATATTAGTAATTAGTATTCACATAATATATGATATAAGTAATCTATATTCCAAATATGGTTGGATTCCAGAAAAAAATTCTTGGAGCTATAATTTTTTCAAATTAGACGGTTTATGGTGAATCAATCTTCCTTTTAACGTATACTCTCAATATTATATGGAACCCACATCTGAAATATGTATACGATCTATTGAATATTTTAATAAGAAATCTTTATCGCGCCGCACGCCAATGGTCAGGGCGTTCGGGTGTTTCCGTTAAACAGTCTGCTTGATACAGTCTACGTCTATGGTGATTTTGATGGTTTTCTATGCATCCCGAACCGAACCCCGATTAACTGCAAGGTTATGTTTATATAAGTTGTCAATTTTACCGAAAGTTCTATTTACAATTTCAATTGTGGCACTTTTAATAAAAATAGACCACAATAATGTCAGGTTTCACAGAGAGTGCTTTTGTGAAAAAGTTAGCTGATTTAAACAATTCATCACAGAGTATTCAGACTTTATCATTATGGCTAATTCATCATCGAAAACATTACGCCACAATAGTTAAAATATGGTTCAGGGAGTTGCTGAAAGGTAAATAATATTGATAATGAAGGAAATAAACTTCATTATATATTTATTTCCTTGCTTATAGCTAAAGATTCCAAAAAACTAACTCATATGTACTTGGCAAACGATGTTATACAAAATAGTAGAAAGAAGGGGCCCGAATATGGCGAAGAATTCGCTTCAGTTTTGATTAAAGCATTCGAACATATGTCAGAATGTGATGAAAAAACTGTAAATTCACTAGAAAGGCTATTAGGTATTTGGACGGATAGGGAGATCTATAATAAACTGAAAATTACGGAATTCAGACATGCACTACGTAAGAACAATATCTCAAATTACTAATTAAATTACTCTGAAAGTTAGTTTTAGGTGTAGAGGGCCAACCTCCGAAGAAAAAGAGTAAATCTAACAATAAAAAAGGAACAAGTCCCGGCAGAGAAAGAAAAAAATCAGAAAATGAAGTATTGGTTGAGGTATGATATCTTTCCCACAAATTAAAATCAATTATTATTGATTGTACCCTATTTCTTTTGGAAAGGTTGATGGTAAACTAGAAACACATGTCCAATTGAGTCCTCATACTCCAGCGGGCGATCCACCAGAACCTGAAGAGTTAATTAAAGCAATTCGGGATTTAGAATGTAACATAGCCTCAGCTGATGAAGTTGTGAGACAACGAATTGCACAACTTCCTAAAGAAGTGGCAGAAGTATCATTGCTTTCTAAAATTGAAGGTAAAATATCGGATTATTGTTAGAAAGAACAATATTGTTAATCGACTCTTTTCAGATCGCGTTGAAGCTGACAAATTGACAGTTCAAGTGAACGAAGCTGTCTGTCTATTGAATTCTTACAATGAAAGACTATCAACAGAAATGGAACATAGAAAAAAAGTTTCTTCTATGTTGAGGGATTTTTTAGAGCTACAACAAGAATTATTAGCACAAGCTGAACAAAAATTAGAGGTGAATATTTATGACTAATTGGAAATATTCATTTAGTTTAAGTTATCTGTTGAATTAGAAGTGACCAAATTTTACTGCTACTAACTAATTATTAATATCATTCAAATTTTTTGGTTATTTTGAGGGAGAGTCAAAAAAATGCCAAGATACAAAAAAAATAAGCATTTATTTTAAAAACATATGTGAATTTCAATAAAAATAACAATTTCATTCGAAACAGACAGGTTTGAACGGCATATATTGAAAAATGATAAATTGAACCTTTCAAGACAACATTTATTGTTTTATATGTTTTTTTTTTTCCTAAAGAAAATTCTTTAAAAAAGCGATAAACGTCATTTTTTGTTTTCGTGGCATGTCTTTTCGAAAATTATATATACGGTCAATCGCAAATCCACTTTTCGATTATAAAATGAGGGTTCAAAGGTTCATCAACAACTTCATATAAAACTTACATAAGTACAAATTTGAACAAGCACACAAAAGCTCATGACTTCACAACACTATTTTTGTTATTTTTGTACTACTTGACTGTAATAAAAATTAATTTTAACTTTTTTCCTCAGGAATATCAAGAGAAACTTGCCAAAGTATACAATGTAAGACAAGAACTAAGAGCTCATATACAAAACCTGCCTGATCTAACTCAACTGCCAGATGTTACGGGAGGTTTACAACCTCTACCCTCCGCAGAAAATCTTTTTATGCAGTAAGATGTTCTCTCAATCCACTATTTTATTTTGATTAAGTTATAGTAGAAAATATAATTGTTTAATTTGTAAAACTACAAAAAAAGCAATAAAATCAAATTGTTTGTCGTTATTCCTTTCGTTTTTTCTTATGCGATAATCCATCAATGCAAAAAAATTGACAGGTTTTTCGAATAATTAATAAAAACATTCTTCATTTCAATCTTTATTATTTATAACAAACAAAGTATTTGAATATCACTTGATCAAACTATAGAAACTAATAAAAAAAAATTTAAACACTTGGTGATCCACACCACTTCTGAATAAAGGAAAGAACATTAGAAACATTCGACTCTGGTGCCATTTTGGATCCCATATTAAGTTTGGACCAAGCGTCCTTATTAGCTTGAACATGATTCTTGCCAAATACTACAGGCTGTTTGCGTACTGGAAAACCGGTTACAATACAGGGTGGTTCTCCATGCTGCAGACTTGAAGCATACAATTGTCTGTCATCCAGGGGCAGAGTCTAAATCAAATGAATTCGTAAATTCCACCACATTTTAATTCCAGAATAAAAAGATACCAACAATAATAAGATTCTGACTCAACAGAAATTAAACATAGTTGTTTCAACCACTCTTGATTAACAATCCATTGGAAAATGTCTGAGATTCCTCAATTTCTTGGAGCACATACCTACATATCTCTCTACCGGTATATAATTATGGTGAGGTTTACCTGTTCGATTCTTTGGTCCATACTGACAGTCAAGACCCATTCTCTTACGCTGTCATGTTCTTGAGGATCATCTCTCAGGTAAAGCTGGTTAGGTATCGGCACATTGGATGGAAAATCGGTTTGAACCAAATCCGAGTGATCTACCAGCTGCCCCTCACCCTCTTCGATGGCTTCACACAGATCCAAATAGTGATTCAAGAAAACGAAAGCCTCAGAGTATCTGCCTTCACTCTTCATGTCCATTCCTAAGTAAGCTTCATTGGTGAGTTTTGTTTTTTTTTTTTTAATAGTATAGTCCTCACCTGCTTCGTAATAGGCCTTGTCTGCAGGAATGATATCCGAATATCTTAGAAGGGCGCAACTTATCTTCACAGCTATCGATTTCAAAGTTGGAACATCTCTGCAAGTTGCTCTCAACGCGTAGAAGTGCGAAATCATCAATAAATTCTTGAAATGGCTTTTCACCTCGTGGTTTATAGTTTCTAGACTTTCAACCTGAAAAAAAACAATAAAATTGCTTATCATTCCACTGTCTCCAGAATAAAACTGGTCCCTTAAAGGATCCTTGTGGAACACCACACAGAATTATGTACTCACGATTTCGAACAACATCTGTCTCAGTTTCTCCCATTCGTTGTAACTGTCTGGTCCAGAGAGATCGGGAAGAGCAAACATTTCAGTAGCGATATGATTGTATATGTTGAAGTTTTGAGGCATCGCCGGAGCTCCGTAGGATGAATATAGATTCAAAGCCTCCCTGACGAAACCGTCTTTAAGCAGCTTTGCAGCGTACAGAGCGACGTATTTATGCAAGATAGGAGGATTGTGGGTTTTGGCTTTTTCTAAACATCGCGTCCACTGTCCTTGCTCGGCTAGGAGGTCTAAAGCCCCTATAATGTCTGAAAATAATCATGAGTCGAAGTTCAAGAGGGAGATTTTTCAATTACAATATCTTCCCCAACTTACCTACGTCTGCCAGTTGCTCCACATCTCCCTTCTTCAACAGGCGATCCTTATACTTCGTTTCTACATAGTTCTCATAAACCGGATCTAATTCTTTGGCAATTTTCCTCGCTCTGCTCCAATCTTCTGCGGCTATCAACGAGTCTATAGCTTCCTTGAACATCTCCACACTTATATACAGCTGGGCCGCATGCTCGTGCTCTCCCATCTGCATCAATCTGAAAATCAAGAGAGTGGCACATTTAAAAAGCGACACTAAAGTATACACTCACCTAGGGGATAAAACTTTGATGATGTCCACGGCTTCTTGCCCGAACAAGAACTTGTTTACGACATCTGCAGCTCTGACTAAGGCCCTCTTCACTATTGGAGGGTCTGCAATGGTGGTGTCTACTTGAAGTAAGCAGTCCACGGCCTGCTTGTGCTGTCCGGCCAAAGCCCACTCGTTTGCTTGTGACAGGATGGTTTCTATGCTTTTGTCGCCCATTTGGTATTGGTGGGATTTCGTGTACTCTGATTGGAGGGAGGGGTACAAGTGAGGGAGGTAGTCTTTGCTGACTCTCAGAGCGTCCACCCACATTCCTGTGAAAAGTATTCAGTATTTTAGGAGATTATTAAAGGCTACTCCAAGGCAAATGATGATCTAGACGAGCATGAGCTGTCTGTATATGTTCTCAGAACTATCTTTAAAGGACCTCTAAGGGGCGCTCATATATATTACAACAGACAATCGGGTCATATAGACAAAGATCTTCACAAACCTGGATATGCTAGAGGCAATAAAGAGACTCTACTATGGGTGCCAAGTTATGGTGGTGATATTGGAGGCAATTAAGAAGCCAATGAACTCGAGAAAAGATCATCAAAAGCAACACACTCTGGACCTGAGCGCTTTTGAAGAGTTTGAAAAGAACACATTTGGGCAGTAGTTCACTAAGTTCAGAAGAATCTTTCTCTCACCTGTCGACTTGTACTTCTGCACTATCAACTCCGGCACCTGCGCCCTCAAGAGCAGAGACTCGAACTCCGAAAATTCCTTATCGTTGAAACATTGCGCCGCTTGCGCCTGCAAAACGTCTGCCACAGAGGTCGGGTCGTGGGTTTCAGCCACTCTCAACGCGTCGATCCAGTTCTTGCCGTGTATGTACATGAATATGGCCTCCTTGGACTTCTCCGCCTTTATGAACTCCTCCTCGGCCTCCGCAAACTTGCCGTCGTCCTCCAACGCCATGGCGTATTTGTAATGGACCTCTTTTTTCTGCACAATACATATGAAACAATCAATGTAGAAAACAACAAGGAGACATAGAGTCCCAGAGTGTAGGTTTTGTTACTGTGACCCTATGCCACCTACACCATAACCTAGAATAACTTACCTTTAACGGGAGATTCTTGCTGAGCTGAAACGCAAAGTTGAACTGGTAGGTCTCGCAAGCGTAGTTGATGCAGGCGTCCAGAATTCCGTACTTGTTCAACAGCTTGATGGCGGAATCTATTGGGAGAGTATTGGCCCATAGGAAAGCCACCTGTTCGGCTGCTCTTGGTCCTCCGTTTTGTTTGGCCACCCTGTACGCTTCTTCCCACATGTTGACACCCCTATACATATTCATGGCTGCCTTCCACTCACCAGCAGCAAGGTACTGCACTTCGGCCGCCCTGTACTTGGCCTGACCCTCCAGCTGCTGCCCAAGGTGCATGTGCGTCGTCTGCAGAAGGTCTGGATGGTACCTTTCTACCAGGCGCACCTGAAAAGTATAATTGCATTTTCAGAACTATCTCTCCGGTGAAGATGATTTGATTTTAAGCCCCTTAAGCTTAAGCCACGCCCCATTTTCTTACCATATTGTCATATTGCTCCGCCCTCTTATACATAGCTATGGCCATGTCTGGCGCGTTCACCGAAAGGTACAGTTTCTCTGCGTCCCTGTACTTCTTCTGGTCCTCCAGCAGCTCGGCTTGCTTAAGGTACATGTCGGTCACCTCCTCCTGGTCAAGATATTCCGATGCCAAGGCGTGGGCGTTCTCCCACTGACCGGCACTATTGTACATGTTCACCGCCTCACGATACAGTCCACTCATTATGTACAATTTTTCTGCTAAAGCGTACTCCTGGAGAAATTTTAATGTTAATACTGCCAGGTTGGAAATCTTATGCTGAACAATGCACTTTAGGAGTACTTAGGCTAGTTCCTTACAGTATAAAAACTGTGAACTCACCTTCACAGAGGCGAAATGATTAGCTATAGCCACGTAATATTTCTTGACAGACTCGGACATCTCCAGAACTTTGATGATGTGTACCGCCTTCTTCCATTGCTTGGCACCTACCGCCGCGTCTAGAGCCTTAAGGGTTGCTCCAGCCTCTATATAGTGGCTAATGGCAGCGTCTAGCTGCTTGGTCTCCACCAAACTGTCGCCCCATTGCTCCTCGAGGTTGACCACTTGGTCTGGGCTTCTCACCCTGGCCAGTTCAAGGGCTTTGCTCCAAGATTTTCCTGAAACAATGAGTGAAGTGTATGGAGGGGTAGTGTTCAATTCACTGGGACAAAATAAGAACGCGTAGTACAAGGAAGATAGTTGATAGAGGGAGCACAGAGTAGTATCATTGCCTCCAGGATGGAATGCCTTTTCAGTAACCTTGAACAGAGTTGCTCATATAACATAGCATAAGGCTATGATCAAAAAATGTCACCTGGACCCACTTCACTAGACAAGCACTGTTGAGACACAAAGAAACTTCCTTAGAGCGAGTCAAGCCTTGATAACTTTTGTAGTAGGCTTATCATGATTTATTTCTTTTCTTTTTTTTTTGATAGTATAATTATTGTATAATTTAATAGATAGTTTAATTATGTACACCTGTAATTGGGCTTTATGGCCTGTTGGATGTATTATTTTCAAAATAAAATAAAAATAAATAAAATAAAATAAAAATAAGGAGACCTGAAAGTTTAGTATAAGGTGTACATCTTCGAATAGATGTAACCAAGAGACCACCATTAACGACAAGGTTTTTCTGTAACTATGCTTACAACTATTATTGGAAAACGCTATCATCCTTACCTTTCTTATAACATTCCAGAGCCAAATCCGGCTTGTCCAGCTTCTCGTAGATATCAGCGGCTGCCTCGAACATCTCGTACCTCAGCAGTTGCTTCAGAACATTGGACACCAAGTTAGTGTCCTCCATCAGCTCAGAGTGTTGAAACAGTAAGCTGGGTATCCTAACAAGTTTCTTCGACTTCAGATACATCACAAGAGCTTGCTCAAACTTGCCTTCGCTCTCCAGAACCTCGCCTACCTTTTCCAATTGATTGGTATCCTTCAACAGCTTCATGTACTCTTCTTGCAGACCCTTGAGGTTTTCGTAGTTTCGCTGTTTGGCAAGACTAGGAAAGAACATGCCACATATTAATTGCACTATTAAATGGTATGGCTAATTTCAATGTGAGAAATGGAGCAGTAATATCAACCTATAACTCCTTTAATAATACAGTGGAATCAGGGGCATCTTAAGCTGGACTCTTTTGCAATTTTTCACTTTGCATTTTGTCAAGTTTGCTAATAATTTGCTAGCTTGTTTTATGCACAACAATTGGTATTGAACAAATCTAGGGTTTGGTAAGTTTGGTACATGACACTACTCTTGTCCTTGAAGTTTCAATTCGCTCCTAAGCACATTTTAGTATCTAAGAACTTATGAAGATGGCGCTATTGAAAAACCTTCCCTCACTTCTCCGAGACTTACCGCAATGCCTGATCCCACTTGTAGACGTCTTTGTACATCTGCAAGGCTCCCTCCAGGTCACCCTGCTCCAGGTAAATGTTCTCCGCGGTGCTCAGGTCGCCCTCGACGATGGACAGCCTGGCGTGCACCTCCGGAGAGTTGGATCCATAGTCGTTGAACCTCTCGGCGTACCTGAGACCTATGTCGGAGGTTTCGTGGAAGAAATGAGCAGCGGCAACGTTGCCCAACGCGGCCTGGCAACGTTCGGCCAAAGTGAGGTTTTGCTGCTTGAGTGCGATTTGGGAAAGGTTCTGCCACATGGCCATAGACTCGGGCGAGGGTCCCATCGATTCCAGGAAGAGCACGGCTCGGCTGTAGTCGTTGTCGTTGAGGGCAGTGCCTGTGGAAGGGATGTCGACGTCAATATTTTCTATCTCGACGTGTTTTCCTCGATAGATAGCCATAAGATTACCAAAACTCGTGTTTTAAGGAGATAAATATTACCGAATTCCACCAAGCCTTCGTCCAATTCTATAGAAAAAGTGTTGTTGCCGTCCACGCAAACTGCTTCAGTCTTGCCGTCGCTTCTGACGACATCAGTGACGTCACCTTTGACCTGGACGATCGTTGGATTTTCTGGCATGTCAATGTTGTACCAAATGGCCAGGTTGTTATCTGACTGCGCCACGGCAACGTCGCTTCCTTCTACCCATTGAACGAAACTGACTCCCGTGAAGATCGTTTGCTTTGAATTGGTGAGGATGTCCACCAGGATAAGCCTGAAACAGGTGAAGATATACCAGAATTGTCGGTATTGAGTATGATCTACTATTATGATCAGGAGAAAACCCAAACTCTATAGTTCTATAGCGAACTTCTTCGGAGCCTAAAAGGCTGCTTTTTGGCATGGCCATCGTTAAGTGAACAATGACGTCTTGATCTGTTGGATATCGATACTGAAGACTTTGATATTTCAAAGATTTAACAGATTTTTTTGCTTCGATATGTGTAAGTGAATGAATCATGAATTCATCACAATACTCCTGAGTCTAATAAAGGGGTCAGAATCACACTGGTTAGGCCAAGGACTTGATGAGTGAAATGTTATTAGGACAAAATTTGCCTGTGGAGGTCATCTTCTGAAGAGATTTCAAAATATAAAACTGTTGACATACAGCAGAGTAACTATAAATGAAGTTTCAACCCACACAATCTGCTCTAAGGAAACAATAAATGAAGCGACCAAGTACGAACCTCTGCTTCTTGTCCCTAAACAGCAACTTCTGCCCCAGCTCGTTCAGCTCCAGCCAGTCGATCTTCGAGTCGTTGGTGATCTGGGCCACAGTGACGCCGTTGATCAGGTTCAGCACGCATATCGTCTTCAGATCCAGCAGGTAGGCCAACTTCTTGTTCTCCAGCACCTGGTGTCTCTCGTTGAGACGGACGCTCATCAGGTGAGGATTGGCAAACTCGGTCCTAACAGAGCATAGGACCTGGTTCTCCCCGTACTCAACCAGAGAGAGCTCGCCGGCGTTGAAGATGGTACAGACGGACGGGTTTTCAAAGTAGAACTTCTCCAGGTGGGCGCTGTTGTCCCAGGGCACCTAAAAGTACCGGGAATATAAAAAATCTATATTCCAGTTGAATTCCTATGGTTCTGGTCCTCGCGAGTGAAGAGGAAGGCAAAATTTTGATTGGTTTCTTTTATTATTGTACATTGTATTCTTCTAGAGTTAAAGGCTTTAGAACTCACCTCGCTGAGCAAATTTTTATGCAGAGCAGCCACCATTAGAGTGTCCTCAGTTCGAGCTACCAAGTAACTGTCGTGTCCCATTATCTTGACGTCGTCTATCTCACCTCCATACTGCGATTTGAGGATGACACCTCTCCCATTCGAATTCAGGGGTTTGACCAGAACCTGGTTGGGGCCAACGTAAGTGATTTCGAACTTATCTTTCCATATCGTGCGTCTCAAGACTGAAATTCGGGATGAATTGAGCTTGGGTAACTTGACCCGGCCACTGAGATCGCGTGATTTAACACCGTTGTATTTTATCATATAGGGTGCACCACCCGCCAGCTCCCACATTTCAAATTACCACACAAAAGCTTTTAAAAAGCTCATTATATAACCCTTCTGGCCATTTCTCTTGTTTTTACCTTCAAGAGCTCTTTGACATGTGGGAGTTAGCCGTGGAGCACCCTGTATAATCATAGTTGTCGATTACCTGATTCGAACATCAAGACGGAGCCTCCTAGACCACCGCAAACAACTCTAGATCCATCTTTCTTCCAAGTGAGGGAGGTGACCGTGAAAAGATTCTCTATTTTCTTGGAAGGGGTTTCCTCCCACAACGATTTCCTGTTATTCCAGATGTAAAGATGAAGGCGATCGAAACTGCCCATCACAACAGCCTGAAAAATTGGGTTCACTTTAATGAGCTAGTATAGAAAGCGTCAAGTTGATTTTCTTCCTTCAAAATTGTCATTTTGTAAAGCTTGTAGTGATGTGGCAGTGGTCTCATTCGATATGGTTAATGCTGAAGTTCAAATTACAGGGTTAGGATCATTGAAATCAGGTTATCAAGTTTATTTTCCAAAGCATTTTGGCTTGGAATGACAAATATTTTGTGACCAAGAGATCAGGAGTTTTTTGCTGTATTGAAGTTCTCAAGATGGATAGATCCATCTTTGTAAGCTCTCTTTTATAGGTGAAAGACACTTGAATGAGAGCCTAACCATAATGAGCACCTGGTGCTTGTCCCAGATACTCCAATGTCTGCTCCTGTTGTGGTTTTTTAACCATGTGTAGGTACTATATTTGATGATGTTTCTTTTTAAAGTTCGGGTGGTGCAAGCGAATGCAGTTTTTCTTCCTACTTAGCATCGTAGTATTTGAATATTGCTTAATGTATCGAAATATGAATAGCGCTTACCTGACCGCTTGGACTACTAGCTGCCTGTGTGAATTCGTGCTCGAAATCCTTAATGTAATCGAATACTTTCACCAGTTTTCCGTTGTTATTAAAAACAGATACTTTCATGTCGCACCCAGCAGCAAAAATGTATCCGTTTGCCCATGCCAAAGCCGTTGGTGGTACAGAGTAAGAAACTACTCTTCCTTGTGCGTCTTCTCCGTTTTGGTCTGCAGTTACAAAATATCTAAAACGAAGATGGAGCATCAATAATGTTCATTTTGGTCAGTAAAGGTGTTTACCTGATTATATTCCCATCAGCGTGTCCTGATAGGAAGCCAGTACCTTTGGAGTTTGAGGCTAGAGACACCACAAGACTATCAGATGCGAATAAGCTCTGAGACTTGTTGCTTTTCATCATCAGATGTCTAACTTTGCCATCAGCCAGGCCACATATCACTGGGCCTGTATTCAGCCATGTTAAACATGTTACTGGAGAGGATTGTGGGAATTTGTTGCATATAGCCTGAAATATAGGGTGAAATTGACAAGTAGATATCCAATAATAAATTAATTTATTACAACAATTTTTATATCCATCCCTTTTTAGGGTTAGGTTTAATTTGTTGTCTTGAAAATGGGCCAACTTATTTCTGCCTGTGTTGTCACCCATTATATTGTTAGAAAAGTGGAATTATGAACATTCGTATAGTTGAAAATGTGATAAATGACTCACCTAAGCCTATTAAAAAATGTTGGTAATAAATTCATCGTTACCTACTTGGTTTTTTTTTCTGCAGTTTGGATCTGTATATTCGAAACTCACCTTTTTATCGCCCCAATTTTCTCCAATCTTATAAACATATACTATGTTGTCTGTCTGTGCTACTGCCAGTTTTGTGGAATCAGGGCTGAAAGCTATGCCTTTTATTATGTAGGATTTCTTCCCTGCCGCAGAATTGAACGGTTTTGTAGAAAATTTATCTTTTCTCTCGCCGTTTTCATCGAAAAGTAAAATGTATCTATCGATGGTGGCAACAGCGAGCTTTTTATTATTAGGGGACCAACACATCGAACATATTTTTGCGTCTGTCTCCTAAAGAATTCCATCAGTATTTATTAAAATTTGTGATCTATGTTGTATTTTACTAAATCATATTATTTTATGGCCTCAAAAATGCCAATATTTTCAAGACTCTACTTATTTCAAAAGGGTATTGTTAAATCCCTTTCAAAAGTAACAAAGGCAATAAGGTGCCAAAAAATAGCGTTGAATATCGAAAACGACAAAATTTATCACTTTTGATCAAATAGTTATTCAAATGATCTTCAAGACAGATGAATTGAGGTATTTTATATGATCTATGATTGTTAACAGTACTAAAATTAATCAGCAAATAATTTCCCAAAAAAAGGATATATTATACAACTTACTTGACCTTCAATTATCGTTTTACAATATTTTAGTTGCATAGTACTACTTATGAGAAAGGATTTTGTATATGAAATGTAACATTTTCTTTAATACCTTGTTTGTTTGTATTCAAATGAATCGCTATGGCAACAGGATGGATAGGGAAAGATTTTTTACATATAAAACTTTTATTGAAACCTTAACTTATTCAATTCGTTAGGAAAATATCTTCTATACATATATGCCAACAGAGAGCAACAAGAATAATATGCCAAATCCAGAAAAAAGAGATGCTACAATGGACACTGCGAATTCCTTCTTTAAACTTTTGGACTGTTTATTGGTAGTGACTTCATAGACAAAGAACCAAGTGGTGAAAAACACTCCAATTCCCAATAATATTAGTGTTAAATGGGGGAAGACCGCTGGGTTTACAGGCGAAACGTACCTAGGAAGGGATGAAACGTCTACCTGAAAAAGTTTTAATGTAAAATTCATCCATTTTATCAGAAACATTCATAATTACCATTTTATTACCCATTTTACTAGCTCTGTAGTATCACAGCTATGAATATGATTATTAATTGATCTTATAAGTTTATCGGTATCACAATTGTCTACGAAGTTTATTTAACCTCTAATCAGTTTAATTGATCTATTTGTTTTACTCTGTGTTCATCCTCATTATTTAAATGACCCTAACGTTCCGATTCATTTAACCAATTCAAGTATGAGACATCTGCAGGTCAGTATGATCCGCAAAATATCGCATATTATGAGTAGGTTTTTCAAAATCTTATTAGAAAATAATAATATAAGCAGTTTGTCAAGATTTGATTATTATTGTTTTGAATCTTTTGGAATGTAACCTAAAATGCAGTTGTCAGTTTTCTGTTTTCTGTCACCTTTCAAGTTTTCAACCATATGTGTCGTCCAAGGAAGAATACTTGTAAATGTACCGCTGTTGAAATTTTAGCAGAATTTTCCTGTTCATGACGAAGTTTCATAAAATCATGGTAATTGTGAGATAGTTTACATATAAATAAACTTAACTAGTGCTAACATTTCTTATTACTTGTGTTGAATGAAAATGGGAGTTGATTTTGATTTTCCCATTACTCATAAATTACAAACTTTCCAGTTCTCGATAAATTGGTGTTAATAGGTAACGTGACAAGGAACCTTAATGATAAAATTTAAGATGTATTCAATTTATATCCATAGTTGTATTCCCTAAATTCTGAATTAATCCCAAATTATTGGTGCTGTTTCTAAAAGATATCTAAATTATTTTCAGTTTGTGATTTGAAAAAATCAAATTCTTCGAGTTGGACGTAATCGGAATGTTGTTATGTAGAAAGAGTGAAAACCAGCAGTCTGTAAATTGTACATGGGATGAATGAGGAGGAATTGCTGCAAAGAGCTATTGAAGAGCGAGACAAACTATTCAAACGCTATGAACAAGGACGTGAAGGTGGTGCAGAGATTGACCCTTGGGAAGATCCCGGCTTTGAAGTTTATCATGCAACTGACAGATATGGATTCATTCACGATAAGAGACTGCCATCAAAGGTTGATATTCACGAAACAAAAAAATTGCAAATTGAAGTGGAACGTCAAAAGAAATGGCTCAAGATGTTGAAGGATTGGAACCACACTTTAGCTTCAGAAAAACTCCATACTCGTGTTTATAAAGGCATTCCCGATTCGTTGAGATCCAGCATTTGGTGTAAATTATTGAATATAGAAGATAAAAAGAAAGCAAACTTGGGAATGTATAATAAGATGTATAATTTAGCAAAGGAGTATTCTACAGATGCTAGACAGATAGATTCTGATGTCAATAGACAATTTCGTGAGCATTTGCAGTATCGTGAGAGATACAGTATTAAACAGCAACAATTATTCAATGTATTAGTTTCTTATGCCATGTATAACTCGGAAGTGGGATATTGTCAAGGTATGTCAGGCCTAGCTGGTGTTTTGTTGATGTATATGGATGAAGAGGATGCATTTTGGGCTCTACATATCCTACTAACTGACCCAAAGTATGCCATGCACGGATATTACAAAGAGGGATTTCCAAAATTGACTCGGTTTTTAGCTCACCACGACAAAATTCTAACAAAATTCCTGCCAAAATTGAAGAAGCATTTTGATAAGCATGGTGTTGATGCCATGCTGTATTCCTTGAAGTGGTTTTTTATTTGTTTTGTGGAAAGGGTATGTAGAAAATCTTTTTATTTATTTATGTTAAATAAATCAACATTCACCTCGGAGGAGAAGGATACGAAAAAAATATTCAAGATTGTGTTAATTTTACTCTATGTAAATTTTTTTATTGTTTGAATATGCTGAATGGAATATTAATTCATTTCTTTTTTAATTCCTTCCAATCTTTGCAAATATCTGCACGAAATTCCAATTGCTCATATAATGATTGATTCATTTAAATGGTCAATTTATATGTCATTAACCTTCTCCACAATTTATATTGATTATAATTCACTCTAATTGGTAACAGTTCAACAAATTGAACATCAATTTAACGGCGCCATCTAGTGTGTAATTATGTTATACTAATAGATTTGATTTAACAAGCAATTGAGTATATACATAATAATTTTCAATTTGTTGAGGTATCTTGCATTATAATTTATTATTCCGAATAATAAACGTTTGAAATTTGCAGTCGTTATAGAATTTTAATAATTTGGTGAAGATATAAACCTAACCTAAAAATTATCGTAAAATTTGATGGATGCAGAAAAAATCAAAAGTTTCTGTACGAAAGTTGTAAGTTTAATTATTTTGTTTCCAGGTTCCTTTCAGTCTTTGTCTTCGCGTTTGGGATATACATCTCTTAGATGGCGAGAGAGTTATAACTGCAATGGCCTATACGATATTGAAATTGCATAGAAGGAACTTACTCAAATTGAATGATATGGATACTATTGTTAATTATATTCAGGTAAAATTAAAATCATCTTTCTCTATAGGCATAATATTAAAAATACAGGGTGTCTCCTAACAACGCTATTAAACTTCAGAGAGTAATTTGTTTGGTCATTTACAAGAAGTTGGTATGAACATATGCCCGAGTTGCTTTCATTTCTTAGATAGTTGAATTCTGAAAGAAAACTATATGTAAAATATCATAAATATTCTCAGATTCATTTGGTTTAAATTTTCAATCTAGTTAGCCTTATTATTTCAAATAATTACCAAATTGGTTTAAGAGTGAAATGAAATCAATGGAATATATCCATAAATATCGTTTAGTGATTTTTGCATTGAAAAATGTTGGTTGGCAGAACTGTTATCTGTATCACAAATTTGACAGATACTAGATAAATCTGTGACAGAAGAATTCTTAGTACCAACATATAATAAAGAAATATATCCATGAAATCTGTGTTAAATTGAGATATTCCCGCACGAGAAAATTACAATTGTGAAAAATGCAAAACCAAACCTCCTAAGTGAGAAGTTTTCCTCCCTTTTCCAGGTAAAACTGCATAAAGACTTCATGATAGACGATGACACCGTAATACAAAACTTGGAGAAGTCTTTGGAGGAGCTCAGGCGTGCAAAACTCGACACTGCAGGCCCCCCTCAAAAAGAAGAGCTTGCAACCAAACCCTTCGGATTTTTCAAGAAACCGACAGTCACTAAAATAGTGGGTTTGAGGGCCGAACAATTTACGGATAAGGAGAGAGAAACGAACGAATTGGTAATACTGACAAGTGATATAGCTAGGGAGAACGCGGAGAAGGAAGACTCATACCCGAGTGATTCAGTCGGACACACAGGTACTGATTCAAGTAATTTTTCAACCTCTATCGCAGGTAGCACTCTATCTTTGCAAACGAGTATTGCAAGCAGTTGCTCAATAGAAATTACAAGACTTTGAATACGAGTTCTCTATTTTTATTTTTTTTTAAGTTCAACTTTATTAATTTATGCCACCATTTTTTCGTTCCATCATCCAAGTTTGTTATCATTTATTGCTTCAAGAACCACCTGCCAATTTTTGTAAATATTTTCTTTAATTCCACACAAAAACTGAAAATCTTTGAAAATTCTCATTATGAAAAAATATATTACTTATATCTATTAGAATACGAATATATCTTGTTGATCTATATATATCTTAATTATCTGAAAATGAATTATTTTTAGAGAGAGTTAAATATGGCATTTGAGTTGAAAATGAAGAATATAACATTCCATTCGATCAAGAAAAATTGTGTTAAGATTTATAAAAAATTTTTATGTTTGCACCGTTTTCACTTGTGTATCATGATTTCAAAATTATACACTCTCGTGTACATAACAATTAAAGGATATCTTAATACTAATATCGCCCCTATTTCCTTATTCATTGTGATTTTAATTATTTTTTTTAATATCTTCTTCACTAAAATTGTATGCCTTATACATAATATATATTTGTACAAACGATTCATGTTTTGGTTTTGCATTTTTTCACACCTTTATCCTTTTTTTTTTTGGTATTTTGAGTGCATGGTGCCTGGGCGTTTTTAACATTAACATCACGTTAGTTTTGTTGGAAATTGTTTATTTAATGCATTTTTAAAATGTTTTGGTTTGGAGACATCTGCTTTGGTTGCTTGGTTTTAGGCTTCGAAATGTTCTAATAGAGAAGAAAATATGCTTTTGGAACGCAGGTCACTCATAACAATTGAATGCTGTATAGTACAGGGTTTTCCGAAAAGAGGTTTCATTTTGATATAATAAAGAATAGTATATTTTAGGAGAAACCAATGGATGTTTATTTCATTGTAAAGAGGAAGGTATGCCATTAAAGATGGAAACGATATAAACCAAATGGGATTCCGAGAAGGTGCTCTACGACAACCCAAAAGTACTCAAGTTTTGTGAACTGTGAAATTTTCACCATTTTTGTAGTGAATTTTAACAATTTCAGCGTGTTTTTGTTCCATTTTTAGTAATGGCGTAGTTTTTACTTGTCAAATGTCAAAAGATGACAGCTGTCCAGATAGCGGAATATTCAAATTGATACCTCTTATTGGAAAACCCTCTATTTGAATAAAAGGCTATTTGACAGTATGAAAAATGTCCTATTTATTGATATCTTCATAGATTATACTTCCAAGGACAATATATATTTGATTCAAAAGTATGCAAACAAAGATTCAAGAACTCAAATAAGTCATAACTTGTATCACATGAGATGAGGAACGAATTGGCTTGGGATTACTTACGATGACGTCAATTTGAAGTAAATACAGGTTCATTTGCCATTTTCGATCTTTAGCGTTTAGTGTTATGCTGCGAATTTTGACATTTTCTTTTTAAAATATGCTAGTTATTTTGACAGTTAGAACAGATTAAGTTTTCCTGTAGAAATGTCTACAAAACCATTAGAACATCGAATTCTAACCTCAAATAGAAAAGATAGAGAGTAGGAACAAAATAAATCAAAGCAATATTCTTAATTAAATACTGAATAGTTTATTCTTCACTTAAAGATGATCTGTGCAAAAAAAGCAGTAGAATCAAAAAACTATGGCACTTGATACTTACACAGTCACTTCTCGTTATGAAAAATTTAGAATTTAGAACATTTAGAAAACCTTTAATTTTTTTTTCTAATCGCTAATTTTTTAATATTATTTATGGAAATTTAAAATATCCATTTTTTATGTGCTCAGTAAACATTGGTGATTAATTTAAAAAACTCGTCAAATAGCCGAATATGTGGTATTTTGAAAACAAGTAAAATATGTGGTAGGATAGGTTGAAAAAATAGTGCATTTAGAGGAAAAATAACTTAATAGCTTAATATTTTTGAATAGTTTCTAGAAATAAATGCAACAAAATTTTCAAATATTTCTCCCATTTCAACAAAGAGTTCATATATTTATTAAAAAATTATAACATGGCATCCTGTAGTTATTTTAAATAACCTAAAATAGATCCACATAGCACTTGAATCAAATAAGATGATCTTTTGATAAGAGGCGACCCAATAAAAACTTTAAATACATGTTTTAGATGAGAACGTAGAACGCTTGTTTAGTTCTCTTTTAGTGTTTACTTTTGTAAAATATTTCTCTGCTTTTTGAAGTTGCCTCTTCTGTAAGTTTTGCTTGGATCCATGTTTAATCCATTATTGTGGCAACTGAAGTATTGATATAGTGTTTTGTTCAGTCTGTTATCCGCAACTCAGTAAATATTCCTAAGTACCAACATAGAAAAATTGAAATAGGTAAGTTGAAGTGAATGTATTGCTTGAACAGAAAGAATATGATCACAATAATACAATTTTTTTTTTTTTTTTTGTAACGACAATATATGATTTTTCCTCTAGAAAGCTTGCTTTAAAACATTTTTTCACGATTGGAAATTTACCTGTGAAGTGCTTGTCAGCATAGAATATTCATAAAAAAAGAACAAAGCTTCTCAAGACCAAATTTTTTCATTTGCTCAATTCAATTTGTTATTAATTCCGAAACCTTCAAAATTTCGTTTTTCGTTGCAGGTTCTAAATTCTCGTTTGAACATAGCAATGGAGACGAGAGTCCTATACTAGAAGGCGACCTCAATTTAGGCTCTAGAAGATCCCTAGCAGATACCAGTGTTACATCAACAGCTGATCTCTCAGTTTTCTCAACTATAACCAGATCTCAAGCACATGAAAACAGTTTAGATACACATAGCAATCTCTCCGACAATTCGATGGGAGGAGCCAGTTCTGTAGGTTCTGGTATAGGTGCTTCGGGATCCCAGCGTCTATACAGTGCCCATACAACACCCATCGGAGGCTCTCACAATCAGAATCCTGATGTCCTTCGAATATATGTACCTTATTCTCCTTTAGAAACTCCAATTGCTAGTCCACATAATGGAGATTTACAGAAGTCCGTTCCTTCTCTTTTTAACGATAATAAAGTACGTATTAAGGTAGATAACGATGAACTTGCTACGCCACTGGTGGAACACGGGCGTATCAAAAGTTTCATGGATGCGGAAATAGATTTAAAATGAAGATTATTATACTTAATCGTTGAAGTGGAAAGTTTAACTGATAATTTTTTTTTTTGACCACTGGAAGGAAAAGTTCTTTAGAGTGATATTGATAATGCATTCCCTCGAATATTTTCAAATGATTCGACAGAGATCTATATTTGTTTTTAGCTGTCTTTGTTGCGTAGGTAGAAAAAAATTTCAGTACAACACTTCGAGTTTTTTTTTTTTGGACTCCGTATTCTACTTGAAACCTGAAGTGACTGCATTCTTGTCTACATTGTTTTTGAATTGATTATAATCTGAAGCACTTTTCGACAACAAAGTTGTCATCATCAGAAACTACAAGTTTCTAACTAAGTAAAAACATGCAAAATTGTAATCTTATACTGCTACAACTAATAATTTTTTTCTTGATACATTTCAATAACTCCTTTTAATTACACTTCTGATAAATTAATTTGCTCAAAAGGAATTTTTTTATTTAGTTAGTAGGCTTTAGTTTATGATGATGACACCTTTGTTGTCGAAACGTGCGTCAAACTCTTATCATAAAAAACCCAGGAACAAGAGTGTGTTTACTTCAAATTCGATATTTAAAATATGCGGATAAAGTCAAAGTTATTCATTTCAGTCATATCCAGTTTAAATAAGATTTTTTTTTAGTATTGTAGTTCTTTTATTGGATTGACTCAGTCTTTACTTAATGGAAATTCATTCAAACTGAAATTATATGACAGTTATTTTATTTTCACAGAATAGCTTCTTCGGATTTCACTTCTTGAATAACTGAAGAAAAAAGCTTTGTTTTCGTTGTCGTCTTTAAGTTTGATTTTTTTCAAGTTTTTTCTCATAGCACCTTCCCTTCACAAGATATTTAACTTAAATTTGGAATTGGTGAAACAATTGTTATAGATATATTTGAAAAATGGAAAAAGAATAACTATCATGTAGTTCTTTTGATTTTCCAACTTGCCTGTTGCCTAGAGAAATGGATTTTTAATTCACAAAGGAATTGAAAGTTAAAAAACTAGTGTTAATATCTTTTGATCTGTTTAAATGAATGTATTTTTGTGTGATATGGAAGTTATTAGGATAATCCTATTTTGAAATGGTCAGTAAACTATCTTATTTATCAGATCGAAAGGAGATCCAATCATTTATTTTTTTGAACTGGAGTATATATACGTAAACTCTTAATAATTGGATAATAACTAAGCGAATCTAGAATTGAAATTATTTTGTTGAGTTTTTTCAACTTTGAGTCATGTGTTCGACTATGCTCATTATTTTATTTGTAAATAATATTCTCAAAATCGAGAGTTAGGCTAATTTTTTTCCGAAAATCTTGTTTTAGCATCACTTTATTAGTATGTGTAATAATTACAAAGCCTTATAATGAAAATACAACGATTGTTTCAGAGTCGACATTATTCACAGTTTTCTATTTTTATTGTTGATGAAAACCAAAACATATAAACGATTGTAAAATATTGACATTCAAGTAGTATTTACGACGAAGTGAATAAAAAATGGATAATAACAGTTTTCATATCTAATAAATTTCTCTCTCTCTCTTAGAATCGAACATTTTTGTATATTATTGAATAGTTTGGCCATTCCATTATCTCAATTTTAGGATTGAGATTTAGAAAATGTAATTAGCTTTAAAATTCCGGTAGATGGAAGAATTATAATACTTGAAAATATTTTGAATGACATCCATTGTAGTATTAAGTGTTTTATTTTATTTAAAAAAGCATTTATTTTGTAAATAAACTATTTATTGATCAAACTATGGTGTTATTTTTTCCTTTAGACTATTCCTAACAAGACAAAGTAGTAACTTCAGACACTAGGTGTAATATTATAACAGAAGTAAAAGCTAAATTCCAGTATTCGATTTCTATATATATGAACAGACCAAATTTGATTGAAATCTGATAGATATATTCTGAAATATCAAAATTTCAGAAAAAAATCTTATTCCTCAACGCATAAATCAGCGGTTGCCATTCCAGATATTGACTCTGCCCAGCGCTGCTCCGTTTTCAAACTGAAATAAATTTACAGTAAACTACGCTTTCGCCCGATGCGCCATCTTTGTTCATGACATAGAAGGCGCCACATTTTTCCTCGTTCGAAGCGTTTTCTGTAACAAAGAGGTGAAATTAATAGAAGATTTTATGTTCAAAAAAAGAGGACGCCACAAATAATATTCAAATTTTCGAATTTTATAATGCTTTTTCTGAAGGAACCAGAAATCACAGGTAAATACAAGGAGACTTGATTTATCAGGTTCAATATTCAAAGAGAGATTCCTGTATTTTTTTATTTATTTTTCCTGAATCAGATCAGAAAACCTCAATTTTATTTTCATCTGACAAAAGTGATGAATTTTTGAATACCTACTTATGAAAACTAGAGAATATTTTGTGATTCATGATATTCTCTCAGTGATATTTTGACTATTCCTTCAATTGTCATTTTTGTGTTTATCAATCGAAGGAAGTTCATCAATTTATTATGTTTACTCTTCCTCCATGGCCTCCAAAGGACCATGTCCTTTTACCTGTAGCCAAAAGTCAACAATCTGCTTCAGAATTCACACCAATAGCCCTTCCAAGAACTACACAGAGCAATTTGGCTCAATATTTATACCCAATATCCTACAAAGATTCCGATAAAGTTACACCAGAAATAAAGGATGTTCATCCTACAATTATTGAGAATTGGGTACAGAGGGCTAAAGCTTGGTGGATAGACAAGCCTTGTTTACACAATTTTCAGGATATGTACAACATGGTTGGAGGCGATAATAATGATCCAGTATTTCAACATAAAGGTAACAATAATTACGGTGTCTTTATTTAGAAAAAAAAAATAGGTACATAATGTTGGGAAGTTATCACAGAGATTGTAATTATTATCTTCAACTTTTTGTTGAAAAAAAAATCGCCACATTATTGATTTTCTAAACGTAAGTAACATCGCTCTCTCTGCATGTTTGACACCCTGTATCTCAAAAACTGTACATTAGATCTTGTTGTGCCCATGGAGACATTTAATCAGGACTTCATAAACTACATTATACTAAATTTTCAGACAATTCGACTGGGACCCATTTTCCATAGAAACCGTGCGGGGTCCTTTGAACAAAGGAGTAATCAATCGCCTCTATATTTAAGGAATATTTTCCAAGAACCTGTATAATTCATTGATAGATTGAATTATTCACTTCAGTTCACTTGATTTTTATTGATAGAAAAAAGCAACCTCAGAATGTATCGCATCCGTAAACTGGACAAGTCCAGGTGAACGATCATCGTGGGCCACGAGGATTTCCATGAGGAATTCCTAGGGCCAGTCTCACGCTCAGGAAGCGATACTTCGACTCATCGTCGAGGTTGCAACCACTCTCAATTTGAGTTGAGAATGTGTGAAGATATACTACAGAAATGATCCTGTGAAGTATGATCTTAATTTTAAAATTTCAAAATTTTGGCATAGTCACCATGAATGGTGTAGAAGAAATCAGTACAGGCAGTCCACTAGAGACATCTATAGCAAATTGATCTAAGTTCTATCCCTAGCCTAGCGCCATCTATGGCGAAATTGTTGAACTATTATATATTTTAGTATATTTTAGCTTCACCAATATAATAATTTGCTAATTGCACTAAATTAAAGTACTCACCATCATATTGGCGGAAGTATAAACTTGTAATTCTTTTTCTTCGAATATACTGCTGGTATTTTCTATGGTTCTGGTGAAGTGAGGAGCTTGAAATTCTTATTTTCCTCAGAACCTAATTTAGGAACATCCTGTATGAAATTAGATAATCATTGTGTACCTTAATTGCATTAAAAGTGAAGAATAACTTCGAATCTTTGAATTTTTTTTCCAATGACTTTCATCTTTGTTTACAGAAAAAGTATTCAATAGACCATTTTCCTTCGAAGCTGATTGTGTAGAATACAAAAGATTGATGAAGCTGCAAGCAAAATCTGACAGAGAAAGCGGCTTGAAGTGTAACTACATGACTGGGTTGAAAGAAGCTGAGCGTCTAAGGAAAAAGGAAGCAGAAGAATCCATGGAAATAGCTCCTTGTATCTGGCCTCCACCATTTTGGTGGGAATACCAGAGCTTCCCTGTTGATCCAAGATATGCTCAGGATCAATCGAATATTGTTCGATCTGCAGGAGATGGACTTGGTCCTTCGACAAAACCGAAGTCTTGGACGGAGCCTCCAAGCTATTTTAGGACCATTGAAGATCCTTGTGTTCGCAGAAAAGAGCTCAATATGTAAGATTTTCTGTATAAGTTGGAACAAGTGGATGGTTTGAAAAGACAAATCGAGACATTGAGGAATAAAATTGGCAAAATTTTGAGGACACCCAGTTCGTAGAGTAGTTTTTAGAGAATGTATTTGCGATTTTTTTCAAATTTCAGTTTGAAGTAGACAACGGAGATATAATCTACTTCATTCAGTTGGTCGAAAAGTAGATAACTTTTCTAAAAGATTCGTAATGCTTTTTTATCTTTCAGTTTTTTTGCTGATAGAAAACAATGATCAAATTATGTGTTTCACATAATTTTTTTTTCTTGAAAATTCGACTTATACTTAAAATATTGTACTCTAAATTTTCAATGCATGTACTGTAGATAGATTCGTCTTTGCTTCCAAAATAGGATTCAACTTCGGCAATCACTTCTTCATTGGAGCCAAATTTCATTTTTCGAGGTTTGCAGAAAGCCAGTAATCAATGGGGACCAGGTCTGGAGAATAAGCGGGAAGATCAGGCTGTTCAGAGCGTAATTCATTCAATTTGACCATGGATTTCATCAACTTGTGATAAGGAGCATTGTCTTGGTGAAAGGGAATTTTTTTGCAGTTGGGCATCATTAGTGGTTCTTCGATCATGTTTAAAGACAGCATACCACCTTTCAATCTTTGTTGTCGAATAATACTTATCAAGTCATTACTTTACGTGTTCAGTATTGTTTCCCATAAAAAACGGTTTTTATCAATACACAAAACTCGGTTTTATCCATTCTCCAAACAACAATACTTAACCTTCAATAAATGGATTCAGACTCAACTCAATTTTCCGAAATTCTGATCTCGATCTCAAAAAAATTTACAATATTGTTGGTTGTGGTGCCCACTGAGACGCCACTGATTCTAATAATTTCAATCCAGTTAGGGCTAAATAAGCGGCTCATTATTTCAAACGGCTAAAGCGAATTTCAACTGAATATGTTTGAGATTATTGAAGATATTTTATAAAAACCTTGTTTTTTAACTTGAATTTTGGAACTTGAACTCGCTTCTCTCAGAAACGAAGCAACCTAACGAATCACGCTGTGAAGTTACGTACCGTATTTAGGAAACACTCTGTATATTGCTTAAATTTCCATAAATAATACGTATGAATAACTGTTTGTGAAAATAAATTTTTCGAAAAAAAACTATGTGGTACAAACAAAGATTAAAAAAACTTTATTTGTCAATTTTTGTATAAAATTAAAGTTGAAGTCACTATGTTCTAATCCACGGAATCTATACATAGTTACATACTCACCAAGCAACCAAAGTAGATCTCTCCATCCAAAATTTTTCAAAATATCGATTGAAATAAATTATTTCCTGATAAATTCATTTTTATTGAAATTTCAGTAATTGAGTGTGTTATAACATTTTGTGGACACACACTATTTCTTTTTTTTTATCTCAAAAGTGAATACAAAACATTTGCTACCTCAGGAAGACTTAAAAACATAAGATATTTGGTTTTTATTCGTCGAGAACAAACATTTCAAAAATCATTCAACATAAAACGATAAAATTTGACTCTCAACTTCCTCCATCTAAACACCAATCAAACCTAACCTATATTTCCAGGGTTGGCCTCCCCTTCCGCAACGAAGGCTGCAACTGGTACTACAAGAACTACCCTCCGCCCAAACTGGAGCTACGCCCGCAACGTTTCTCCAAATAGAAAGCGAAAAACCCCGTCTCTCTGACAACAATCCCTGACAGTTCTCCCAGTCATAAATCTCATAAGTGATAATTGTCAAAATTATTGTAAAAACGCACTAAATTATGAGTTCCGAAGCGACTGAAAACCTTTTTCTGCTCGAGTTTCTCGTCGACAGCCTCGAGTTGGCCCCGCAATGCGAGTGCGCCAGCCCACCTGGAGAAACCTGCGTCGCCTTCACATTCCTCGACAACGCACCCCTGGAGATATGCGAAGAAGACTTCAGCCCCGCCATGAGATACGGCCAGGACAACGCCAGGCTCAAAAGCGGCAAGTCTTGCCTGTTTTCGCTGACCGCAGACCAAGTGGCCGCCCTGTCGGCCGAATTCGACGTCACTGTATCGGTCTTGAAGAAGATGCAGTCCGGGTGGCTCCCTGACAGGATACAGATCGGCGCCGCTATCATTTCCATCGCAAACCTCTTCACCGAGATGATCCAGAGCGTGCAGGAGTCCACAGCACCCGAAAGTCCAACCTCCAAGACCCTGAAGGACGTCTTCGAGATCCTGAACACCGAAGGCACCCAAGTTGGCAAGATAGGGGTCTATATACGTATGTCCTGTTTCGGCAAGTTGATAGTCACCCAGTTCCAGATGAACTTCGATGATAAGTCTGTGTTGTTCAAGGACAAGGAGGGTAAATCCTTGTACAGGTATAAAAAGGCGCCCAAAGGAAAAGAGCATAAGATAGACGATATGGGAGGCGGTGAATGCGATACAGAATGTCCTTACGCACCTTGCGCTGCCGATGACCCTTACCCAGCTGACGAAGGCTGCGCACCTCAATGTCCAGGTCTTCCAAGCACACCTGCAGGTCCACCTTGTCCCTCAAGCATGAACAAAGAAACCGCCATAAGCAGAGTTAGCATAGGTACCAACCCAGACGTTCCTCCTTGTATAGAATGCATGGGAAAGGCTGATGCTCCCTGTGTCTCCCAGCAAGTGGGCATGGGGATGCCACAGATGAACCTAGGCTTCCCGCCCGGAATGTCGATGTCCCCCATGATGCCTCCAGGTATGGGTATGCCTCCAGGCATGGGCATGCCCTTCCCCTCTGCCATGACACCTTGCAACGAATGCGGCATGCTGCCAGACCCACCCTGTATGCCTGGAATGATGGGAGGTATGCCGGGAGGCATGCCAGGAGGACTTATGGGCTGTTCCCAGTCCTGCGAAGGCATCCAGCACCTCCTGCAGCAGGGAGGGATGCAACCCGGAGGAGCACCAGGCCCCCCACCAGGTAACTATCAGGAGATTGGCGCCACCTTGGGTACCAACCGACTAACCATCAGGGTCCACAAGAACAGCAAGGTGGAACCGATGGAAGGAAACCCGGCCAACATCACCAACAACCCAAAAACTGACAATAAAGTTTCAGGGGGCGATTCTTGCACCTGCTGTCCTGGCGCCACCGCCGAAAGACAGAGAAGGAAGGACCAGATGGGCAACCAGATGCAGTCGCAGGCTTACAACATGGGTATGGGGATCCCGCAGGGCGACTCCCGAATCCCGTTCGCCTTCAAGATGGGCTGCATGGGTCAAGGTGCCGGTGGAGCCGATGGTAAGAACGTGATGGTGCAGCCACCGACGACGATCGCTGCTGATGGTACTCAGTTCACCGAAATCTCGGATCCGGATAAGGACCTGTTCATCCTTAGGATAGGGAAGAAATCTGAAGGTATAGACAAGAAGAACAACTTGGAATTGGAGCTGTGCACGCCCAGGGCGCCTGATTACAAGCCCCAGCCGAAGCAGGAGACCAGAGACACGCAGTTCGACGAGGGTGACCTGCCCGAAGGTGGAGGTGGCGGTGGCAAGAAGGGCAAGGGCGGCAAAGGCGGCAAGGGGAAGAAGGGCAAGAAGTAATCCGTCCTGAAATTTCGTCATGTTATCAACCGTACGGACGCGGCGCATGCATGGTGGTGGGGAGCATAACGAAACAGCGTGCCGATGCAGGTACACCATTCGGCGATTGTTGTTGACTCGTGTTCTTCATTCAGAGTGCGCGGTTGCTGGCATGCGCAGTGTGTAGTGTGTGAACTGTTTCCCACGTGTACCTAATCTATAAATGGTAGGTTTGCCGAATTTCTCATCGTCGAAATGTCTTCTGTCCGGATTGTGATGTGTGAGAGCCATCGTTTTGTTTTTGTTTGTTATCTCCAACGACATTTTTGTAATCTGTATTTAGTAAACATGAAACATGGTTGGATTTTTTGAACGTTTTCGATTTGAATTTCGTACCATACGTTTGATTCGTTGAAATTGCATCATCCTGATTTTGTGAAGAGGGAATTTGTGTTTTTGAATTGGGGTTTGTAGGGTTTTGGGGTTTGTTGTTGTTTTAGTGGTATGGTTTCGAAAATCATTGGGATTTTAATTGAATTTTTCCGATTTAATTATGAATGAATTTGAGGAAGGTGATTAAAGTGAATTTCTTTCGGTGATTTGAGGATAACCGATAAATTTTGTAAGGTGCATAAAAGCTTAGTTTTATATTCCATTCTAGAAATTTTTTTAATGGAATTTTTCATAATTCACAAATTATCCTCAATTTTATATTTTTTTCAAAAACTTAATGACTTTGCAATTAACATGCATATACATACTTTAGTAACTATTATGCTAAAAAATTCTGTCGGAAACTTTATATCTTAAAAATTATTACATCGCAAATTACAAAATTTGATAACAATCTATAAATGTACCTACTTGAAGTTTTGATCAGTTCTGAAAGATAAGAAGTATAATATACAGAGGGTGTCTCAAAATAAGGTGATATGATTTTAATGTAAAGCCAAAAGTCCTTTGAAGGTAAAGTATCTGAAAGCATAAAGTAAAATATATAGGGTGTCCCAAAATAAGTGGATATAATTTAAATGGGTGATTCTATGCACAGCAAAGAGTCCTTTGAAAGTAATATCTGAAGGATACTAAAATCTAAATTTCGAAATGTTTTAATCTAATCAGATATTCTAGAGAAAATTGTTAAAATGAAAAGGGTCGAAAAAATCAACAATAACAATATCTTTCTCTGTATTTTTATAAATTTTATATTGCTCCACAAAATCTGGTCCAGTGAGAAATTTCAAAATTGAAATGGTTGAACAAGTTGTTACCAAAGGGTCTTTTCAGGTCAAAAAATATCTGAAAGCATTGACGAAAAATCAGGAAATTTTGGGCTCTCGTTCATTCATGCGCCAATTGCAACCTTGGAGACCACATTAATGCCTATATACAGTTTTGTGGGCTCCAAGGGTGCATTCGGTACATGACGAGCGCTCAAAAGCTTCTGTGATCACGTCAGTGCTTTCCTGATTTTTTTTTTTTATATTCTTGAATTTTCTATGGTTTTGACAGTTATGTGGTCTCCAAGAGTGAAATCGCCTAATGAATGACGAATATATTTTTTTCGCCAAAAATGAATTGAAATATTGAATAATTCAAGAACTTTTCATTTTTATCTATGAACGTCATAACATATGGTATTGCAACTTGCAATTTTGAGCAGAGTTCCATCAACAACGAGCAGTTCAATGAAACCGACTGTAACTCAAATCTCATTATGATTAATTAGACTTGTATTAAATTACATGGTGAACAACACTAATAACGCCGTTCCATTGATTAAGTTAATGTTATATATGACACCATATACGCTCTCCGTTGAAATATTTACAATACGTTAATTTTTATTCGTTATCCTGAATGAACCTCTCTGTGTTTCGCATTTTAAATTATTCGATGTTTTATAGATAGCGGTATAACTATTACTTACCGGAAATATCGAATTCCTGTTGATATATTCAAAAGGGAATTAGATTTTTTGCTGTTATGTTATGCAGTCCATCATTATTTCTAATTAGAAGTTGGTATTTGGTAGAATATTCTATGATTTCGATAGATTCCGACAGAAAGTATAGAATACAATACAATTCTATGCATCTTGGACCACGGAAAAATATTGTTTAACCTAACCTACCCTTAAATTTACTGAAAAACCATTAAAGAGAACACATTTCACTAAATAGGTACTGTCATAAATTCTTTAGAAATTCTAAAAGGAAAAGTGGTGAAAAATTTGAATTTGGAATTATCAGCCTATCTCAGGGGTTGGATATGCTTTTTTCAATGGAAATATGAACATAATGAATATAAGTGTCGAATATTTCTTTGAATTCTATAACTATCATAGAATGTCCTCTCTTTGCTGTTATTACAGTTTAGAATAACTTGATCCTAAATAAAAGGTCAGTATACTGACGTATAGGTAGAAAGATCCTTTTTTGTGCTCTCCAAAACTGGTTTTGTGAGATTGATGATTAGAATTCGCGAAAGTAAACGTATTGAGGTTCATAGTCAAAATACCTGAAGTTACATTTTATGTGGGCTGACCCATTGTTAGAGCGACTATTAGGTAATTTGAAAATTTTATAGATATCATAAATGAACTAGGGATATGGATTTTTGAAGTTTTCGAATTTTACGTCTGAATATTTGGATTTATTTAAAGTATTTAGACCTCGATTTAGACATAGTTTCATTTGCATATTTTTCGTATTAATTTATATTAATCTATTAGGGATTGACAAATTTAATTGATTGTCTGTCTCATAAAGTATTTTTTAATTGGAATTATACAATTTATACGAATATAGATGGCAAAGATCTCATTATGATTCAGTTTTTTTATCAGGCTTATTATTTCATGGGCTCATCAAGGAATACAATATTGAAATTTATAAAATGAGTTCTATTATGCAAAGACTTATAGTTAAGGAAAAAAAAAATATTCTGAAAAAGCAAATAGAAGCAATTTTCCCACCAACTTCAAAGAGCCTCAACTTGAATAAGAAAGCTCATGGAACAAAAAATTATATAGAAGTTTCCCCTATGTTTCATTGTTGAAAATTCACCCTAATTTTTCACTTCAATTCATAAACACTCTACATAATTATTTCATTGTGTTTCATACTCCTTCAAAGAATAACGCTTTTATACAGGGTGTTCCACCATTGATGCGACGCTCTGTTAGGATTATGAGCTGAAATTTTCAATTTTTTCTTCACAGTTTCGTTAGGCTCCATAAGCTGAACTAATCGAAACTAAATTCTCAGAGTGTACCAAAAAAGTGTGAATAAATAAACATATGTTTTTTATCATTCAATTTATTTATTCATTACGAAGTTATTAGGTTCTTCCAAAGACCCTTGAATTTATGAAAAACCGCTATATATCTCATAATAATTTCAATTATTACGCTTAGTTTAAATCGAGGTTTGAATTTGTTTATTCAAAAATAGTAAAAAGCAGGTGTTACTTTACATTAGGGTTCAATTTTTAGAAAACAGGTTGGGTCTTCTTATCATTCTCAGTAATTTCAAGTAATCTAAATATCCTTGAAAATTCTGATAAGGTAACTCGAAGTCACAATCTATACAGGAAACTCATTTGCAATATCTTGGAAAATATTTAAAAAAATATTCTATATCAATTTTGTGAGAGAGTTAAAAACTAGAAACTCTTATTTTCCTCTGACAATAATTTAAAACAATCGAATGAAACTCGATCAATGAAAATCATTTGATGTGTGCCATGCTGTTTGTTCACTTGATATTAATTTATAGAAAAAAGCAATCTCTCAGATTGTATCGCATCCATAAACTGGACAAGTCCAGGTGAACGATCATCGTGGGCCACGAGGATTTCCATGAGGAATTCCTAGAGCCAGTCTCACGCTCAGGAAGCGATACTTCGACTCATCGTCGAGGTTGCAACCACTCTCAATTTGAGTTGAGAATGTGTGAAGATATACTACAGAAATGATCCTGTGAAGTATGATCTTAATTTTTAAAATTTGCAAAATTGTGCCTACAGACCTGAAATGGTATGGAAGTACTTGGTACTGCATGACACCTAGCGCCATCTATGGCAAAATTGTGCAAACTATTTTATCTACAGTTCGAAAAAAATGTAGGTATTTTTCAGTAAGATATTCGTGGATTTTTGTGAAAATGAAACGCCTCAAACATATTGGTCTGATATAATATAATCGAATCTCCGAATGATTGAACGTATAAAAAATGACAAAATGACCCTACCCATCATTCCGAAAAGAATAATAATGTCATAGATAATCATTATATCATGGTGGGTGTGCAGACTTCAATAACAGAATAATAAGAAGGTAATCATTGTTGCTAATCTGCATAAACTTGATATTTAAATTATCGCTTATGATTGCAGTAAATAATGACTGATCTATTATGAAGAAGTTTCGATAAGCTTGCTTAGGAAAGTTTATTGGATTGAAGGAAGTGGCTAATCAGTTTGGTCTTTTATTCACAAAGGTTATTCT
The DNA here is from genome assembly GCF_914767665.1 of Harmonia axyridis. Taxonomy (NCBI): domain Eukaryota; kingdom Metazoa; phylum Arthropoda; class Insecta; order Coleoptera; family Coccinellidae; genus Harmonia; species Harmonia axyridis. The sequence continues at coordinate 4,082,026 of NC_059502.1, forward strand.
TGAAATTGTCAAAGAACATATTTTTAACACTGCAATTCTTATGAAACTAGGTAGAGATAAATGAGAAACTACGAATTCGATATAGATGCAATTTTACACACATATTTTTTGACATTTCTTACGTCATTTGTAAGTTATGTCATTCAATCATGGAAAGATACATGCTTCAATAATTTTTAGAAATTGTTTGATCAAAATCAGTATTTACTTGTGAATACTGAGACGACATTGTTGAGTTAATCGACTCACTAATTTTCATTAAAGAACCTTCTTGCGTGAATTAGGAAACTCTCTGTATAATGTTGAGTCACAATTCGTAGAAATTCTCTCACATTTTCAATAAAGCAAATATTTTTTATCGATTGAATATATGACGTGTGAAAATGATAGAACATACTGAACGACATGTGTTCGTCAGAATTATCGCAAACACATGAATTTCCTGTACAGATATGCAGATAGGTTGAAATTTACATTTTTACTGATTGCATCACAGTATCACACAGTCGTTCGACATGATCAAGGTGAAATTTTAGGTCTATTTGAAGTTCACGGTCTCTTGAGAATATCTTTAGCTTTTTTCAGCAATAGCAATTCTGCTACTGAAATATTTTGTCTGAATTTTCATATGAAATATAATTTCAATCGAAATAATTTGCATAAAATAAGTTTTTCTTCTTGTAGTATAGTATAAAGGTTCTGTTCTGGCAAAATTTTGCATTCGTTGCGTTATTTTACAACTTCTACCTAGTTTTAATTCAATAAAAACAAATTTCGGAAAGCTATATAAAAAATTCAAAACGATCTTTTTCATCCTAAGGAATTTCTTCATTTCTATCAAATTCCTTCTAATATTTGTGTTCATTATCATCGATTCATTCAAGTTGTTATTTATTTACACCATAAAATGTACATGTTTCATAATAAACGGTGTACTCAAGTAAAATTCTCACGGCTATGCTTGTTTCAATTTAGATTTTTCCCATTGATATCACGTTATCTATAGTTTTCATGTTCTCAAATATTAACAACAAAAGATTTGATGTGCCACTTCTATAAATCGATATGCATAAATGTTTATTTTATTTTAGATAAATGGTTGTTATCAGTTATACTTATTTGAACTTCTTCTATCAGATTCATTCAATTGTGAGATTGAATGACAGTACGTGAGTTGGAAAACCTGTTTTCTATTCTGAAGGGTGTTTTTTTAGAGCTATAGAACTTTAAATTACAATAAAACAACGATGGATTTTTCGATTGACATGAATTTTATTTATCCGCAAGATAATCTTGTGGCATTACATTTTAAATATGATTTCTGGCATATGACCGCCACGGCTGGCTCGGATGTAGTCCAATTTGGACGTCCAATTTTCGATGACTTTTTCCAAAATTTGTGGCCGTATACCGGCATTAACACGGCGAATGTTGTCTTCCAAATGGTCAAGGGTTTGTGGCTTATCCACATAGACCAATGACTTTACATAGCCCCACAGAAAGTAGTCCAGCGGTGTTAAATCACAAGATCTTGGAGGCCAATTCACAGGTCCAAAACGTGAAATTAGGCGGTCACCAAACGTGTCTTTCAATAAATCGATTGTGGCACGAGCTGTGTGAAATGTTGCGCCGTCTTGTTGGAACCACAGCTCCTGGACATCAAGGTTGTTCAATTCAGGAATGAAAAAGTTAGTAATCATGGCTCTATAGTCTATACCGATCACCATTGACTGTAACGTTCTGGCCATCATCGTTTTTGAAGAAGTACGGACCAATGATTCCACCAGCTCATAAAGCGCACCAAACAGTCAGTTTTTCTGGATGTAACGGTGTTTCGACATACACTTGAGGATTAGCTTCACTCCAAATGCGGCAGTTTTGTTTGTTGACGTAGCCATTCAACCAGAAGTGCGCTTCATCGCTAAACAAAATGAAATGGACGTAGTGCGCGATACGTATTCCGCACAGAACCATTATTTTCGAAATAAAATTGCACTATTTGCAAACGTTTTTCAGGCGTGAGTCTATTCATGATGAATTGCCAAACCAAACTGAGAAAAAATCACTTGACAGCTGTCAAATCGGTCCCCATCTTGAACAGTCATGGCAACTTAAAGTTATATACCTCGAAAAAAAACACCCTATAGTTATTTTTCATCAAAACTTAAAAGAATCAGCAACAAAGTAACTTTTTTCTTTAAGCTCTATTGTCGACCTTTGAACTCTCCATTAATTGAACAAGAATACAGAAAGGATATACCTTTATTCCTCTTATTCCAGCAATCATTCACAACATCCTGTTATTACTCATAAATTTCTGTTTTAATTGAGAAAGTCTTTAACGTCCATCGGGCCACAAGATCACATAAAATAGGCTAATTGAATCGTTTCTTGGGATTGGCCAACCCATGGTTATTTTTCGTTCAGAAAATAATGGCACTAACACAACGAACGTCTGTTTGTCTATGCATGAAACTGCGAGTATATATCGATCTATAAAAACGAGGTTATACCTACTTTTTATAGGGGTAATTATCTGTTCCAGAATTGCCAATCACTATGGGATAAAATATCAGATTAAAATCGATATCGATGGGATGTTCGGTTTAATATTCAATGAGTGGTTGTTAACATAAGGGTGGTTTCACACTTTGCGTTTTGTATACCGTGAAAATATTGCAGAATTTACACTATGGTGGTTTATTATTTCATTTTTTAAAGAAAACTCTCACGATACAGTTTTGCTCTTCTATATACAGGGTGATTCACTGGGATGGCCTATTAGACGTTTATGTGAAACTAATTATCTTCAGCTGAAAATTTGTATATTGGGGACAATGATCTTTCTCCCTAAAATATTTTCAGATCTCTAGAACTCCCAGTTATACCGGAAATAAACTAACGGGTGTTTTTTTCGAGGTATATAACTTTAAGTTGGCATTACTGTTCAAGATGGCGACCGATTTAACAGCTGTCAAGTGATTTATTCTCAGTTTGGTTTGGCAATTTATCATGAATAGACTCAAGCCTGAACAACGCTTGCAAATAGTGCAATTTTATTTCGAAAATAATGGTTCTGTGCGGAATACGTATCGCGCACTAGAACATCCATTTTATTTTGTTTAGCGATGAAGCGCACTTCTGGTTGAATGGCTACGTCAACAAACAAAACTGCCGCATTTGGAGTGAAGCAAATCCTCAAGTGTATGTCGAAACACCGTTACATCCAGAAAAACTGACTGTTTGGTGCGCTTTATGAGCTGGTGGAATCATTGGTCCGTACTTCTTCAAAAACGATGATGGCCAGAACGTTACAGTCAATGGTGATCGGTATAGAGCCATGATTACTAACTTTTTCATTCCTGAATTGAACAACCATGATGTCCAGTAGCTGTGGTTCCAACAAGACGGCGCAACATGTCACACAGCTCTTGCACAATCGATTTATTGAAAGACACGTTTGGTGACCGCCTAATTTCACGTTTTGGACCAGTGAATTGGCCTCCAAGATCTTGTAATTTAACACCGCTAGACTACTTTCTGTGGGGCTATGTAAAGTCATTGGTCTATGCGGATAAGCCATAAACCCTTAACCATTTTTGAGAAAATTGAGTACGCTGTTGTCAAATATAGCATATATCAAGTTGGCTTGATGTCAAAGTCTTAAAGATAAATGTATTCATTGTTTGAATTTTTATAATTTCTGGATGACTTCCAAATGAAACAGGAAGTAAATTAGTCGGCAAAATCATCGCTCAAAACCCTCGGCTTCAATTTAGTAACACCCTGTATGCGTAAAATCGTGCTCTACAAATTAAATTTTTTTTTTCTGAAACGAATTATAGGTAATATTTCTGAGCCATTTTATACAAAGTTTATGGGTGGAATAATGCCATAAAAGGATTAAAATGAAATATTAAAATCAATCAATCAGCTCCACTTCACGGTATCAAAATAACCATCAATATTTTATTACCACAGAATAAAGTAGAGGGAGCTAATTTAGTTTGTATGCAGCTGTTTCAAGGCGAAACTTTGCACGATATCGTTCTTTTGTAATTTTCTACTTAATGGTACCTTTCCACTTTTCAGGTTTCTTCACTTTCAATCATATTTTCGTAACAACGAAAATTGCTAATGATTTTATACAACTACTTGATTATTACCTACTTACGTTTCATTATCCTACCCATGGTAGGATTCGATATTTTTCTTAATTGTCGAATTTATAATAAGCAGAATATTTATTATTATCTGTATTTACCTGCTGAAATCTAAGGTTTGGCAACTTTTGCTCTCCTATTGTCATCGGTTGTTTCACGTCGTTTGACGCGCTTGAAGTTTGTTTCCTGAATTTCTGATATACTTGGGTATTTATTTCAATATATTTTGAGTTTAAATGAAACGCTGATTCACTATGGGACATAAGAAGTGCGTTCTTTGTGGAGAAACTCGCGATTTGAGTGAAATATCGTATCACTGATATGTTTTCATTTCAGCGCGCTTCATGTCAAATTTGATAGTTCATATTGGGGTCGAATTTTATTACTGAAAATGACATCTGCTCTCTCTATCTATGTTTATTACTCTGAGGGTCCAACTCAATCATATGTCTAGGTTTCGAGATACAGGGTGCCGAAATTAGAAAATGGCATTTCTTTAAAATAATATCTGTCGTATGAGAACATCTTCAATGACGTACTTTAACATGACTATATTGCTCATCAGGTAATAATTTGAGACTGGTTTTTAATAAAAGATATTATTGGATATATGGTGAGTCCAACATTATTCAAAATGAAATTCGTTTAGTTCATAATTCACTCTGTGATTAAAAAAGTTGTCAGTGGAATGTCCAATTTTTTATCATTACTCTTAATTCGAGTATCATATCGACTATCATAATGTCATATTTTTCCACTTTTGGCTCTGCTATGACCAGTTTTTAAGATACACAGTGTAATATATCAACCGTTATTATAAAAGTTGTATACAATTAAAATTTCATATTGAAACACGTTAGCCTTTACTTTTTGTTATTTTGTCATTGTACAATGAAATACATTGTACAGGATGTCCCAAATTCGATGCTCACTGAGAGTACCTATCTCAAGACCTTTAAGACTCAGAAAAAAGGGCTCCCGATCTCTTTTTTCGAAATAATTAGATATCAGAAAACAGACAATAGTTATTTTGACTCGTTCTCGAGTTACATTACAGGGCGTTTCTTTGAAAAATGGTTGTTCCAAATATTTCGCTATATCTTGGTTTCTGTTCGAGATATTTTATATTTAGCATTAACTAACCTTTAGAACTTTCATGGAAATAAAGAATATATCATTGTTTGTTGTAGTAGGTTATGAATTTCTGTTTAGTTAGGTTATCGTACTATAATCCATGGTTACTTATTTCCCGAATAAAACAAATTGCACTATCATATTGCCTTTCAGTCAATAACTGTTAAGCAATGTCGATTATCTCATTTAAATAATTATCACGAATGCATTGAATGCAACACCATCAATCGCATCAACTTTGCATATATTGGAAAATTTTATGTTGAAATGAAACCGTATTTTTGTATTCGCATCAAGTCGAATAGCAACGATAATTTTTCAAGAAGGATTTTGATCTAGAATGCACACATTCTGTGTTTCCATTAAGATAACGAAGAATAATATTATTATCTAATATCATATTAACGATGAATCGAATAAACAATTTTAGATATTATGCATATAATAGATTTCCTCTTTGACTTCTGCTTTATGGTTATTGGTCGTAAAAAAATCGAGTAACGTTATCGACTTGCAGATAAGAGCTTTTGGGTGCTCATTCATTAATATGCCTAATGTAGAACACCGAAAGGCTTTTCTAATAAAAGGTTTCATTTTGATGTAGACCTTATCTTTCAAGGAAAAAGTCTAAAGGTGTTAAATCACAAGATCTCGGTGGCCAATTGTGATCACCTCTTCGAAAAACAACACAGTCAGGAAAATTTTCTTGCAAAATTGCTATTGTCCATCAAAATTGAATTTTACGTGAAGTTTCACACTGTTATTCTACAACTGAATGCAAAATTTCATAACCATCGTTTGCGTAGTTTTGCGAATATCAGAATCGAATACAAAAATACATGTCGAAATCCAAAAAATACAAACATCTTGACGCCCTGCTCAGAAATTTGTAGTTTTTTTTAAGTAATAGAATTGAAAATAACCTTAAATGATTCTCGCTGCATATTTTCCACAAAGTATATGCTAACAGTATACCACAAAAGTAATATTCTAAACGAAGAATTTAAAACCTTGGACTTGAAATTCACTACTAACAACTAAATGAATAGGTCAATATATTTCTCAGTACCCAAAATAATTACCAATTCAAACAATCAGAACTTTTATGTTTTTATCACCTTTGAGCATTCATAATATAAACAATGTTAACTTGTGCGTTCTATTATTATCATTTTATATAGATTTTCATGTAACTATTTTATGCGAAGCCATTCAGTGATTTTCCGATTGTAGTTGAGGTGTTTTTCGCACATTCTGAACATTTCAAATTTATGTGAATATTTTCGATTCACACAGAGTTATTTGGTTGTTTAGAGTATCGAAACATTGACTTTCTACACCGACAAATTTTTTTCAAACCATAATGAAGTAAATGAATGAAAAAGAATTCTGCATTTCTTGAATGACCTTTCAACATTAATTCAAAACATATACGATCAAACGGAGCATGAAGACAATAAATTGATCGTTCTTATTATTTGTAAAAAATTAAAGCGATAACTCTTGTTTTATTTACATTCGATAATGATATATGTATATGTTAATTGGAGTAGATAATTTTTTTTTTGCAAATCATCGATGAACCAAAACAATGTTTGTTGTGGTGCTCTTCCTGGTTTAAAAGATATTTATAATTGTTTATCAGTGGAACAAATGGCATTAACCTAATTTTTCTTGTGAATGACATACATAATTTAACGAAAAAATGCAAAAGATGAGGAGTTTTGATGATACGACCCTCCTGAAATTTGGCATGTACAAGGTGTCCCAAATTCGATGCTCACTATAAGCATCTCGAGAACTATAAGACTTGGGGTAAAATCTTCAAGGACTCTGATCTCTATTTTCAAAATATTAAGATATTAGAAAGCAGATCATAGATATTTTGATTAGTTCTTGAGTTAGAGGTTCTGAAAAATCATTATTTCAAATATTTCGCTATATCTTTATTTCTGTTTCCATAAAAATTACTGAACAAAACGTTTCAGAACTTTTCGAATATCTCGAAACAAAACCAAGATATAGCTAAATATTTGAAAGTCATTTTTCAGAAACTCAAGAATGAAGTCAAATATTCACGATCTGTTTTCTGATATCCTATTATTTCGAAAGAAAAGATGTCCTTGAAGATTTTTTTCAAAGTCTTATAGTTCTTTTGTATAGCGAAAGATGAGAATAATGGCTTAGCATAATATTTTGTGTTTTCAGAAAAAGGGATTTTTCAAAATTTTAAGGCTGATTCTAACCTACTTATTTGAAGTATTATCTCATCGAAATCTGACGAAGTCGCAGACGAGCTAAAGCAAAAAAAAATGAACCGAAACCAACAGTCCCAATACCTCACATTAGGTAGAGCGTAAAGATTTGGTTATAAAAATAAATCAAGTCTCAGTCAATAAGTAGTAGGTACATTCTCACTTTCCTTTTCAACGAAATTATATTTATATCTCGGTGTCTCCAAACTGATTCATCTTCTAGTGGTTTCACTACGCGGTAACGTAAACTCGTAAAGCTTACACACATTTGGCAATTCGCTTAATTTTAGACGTGAATTGTGGGACATACTTTTTTTGTATTTTCCGGTAGTCGGACAAGGTTGGATAAAAATTCGTCGTATCATTTCAGTTTCATCGTTACGTTGACAGTGTTGACACTTCTATGTGCATTGCTCCCATTCTTGAGGGTCAATGGAATCAAACAAACTGATGGTGCAGATTTTGCGGAATCGCGTTATTTACCAGTTTTTTCGAGGAACTGTTTATCTTTCCGCATTTATAAACAAAAACGATGTATTTTTAACACCTCATCTCCGAGGTCCGAGATGTCATTCATTATGATGTCGTTGTTGTCGGTTAGTTTGTGCAGGTTGATTCGTTAGGATGTCCAATCTCTGAATTGTGTAGTTTCTAGATCTCATTATATGATGCTTCAGCCCAAAATGCCTTTTACAAATATTGCAGGATTCCGATATAACGGGTGTTAGATTTTTAATTATGAATTTTCATTTTCGCAATAATTTTTCATGTTTTTAGAATTTCCCTTTGAAAATTGGCAAGTTTACGTTTTTGAGATCGAGGATTACCAATTTGGACTAATTCAGCATTTCTTTTAGATAAACAACCAAGTGTAACTAGTACTCTCTACCAACAATGCTAAATTACAATTAGATCCCTAATTGGCAATCCTCAAGCAAAAAACCTGAAATTGCGAATTTTCAAATATAAATTGTGAAAACGAGCATTCTTAATGAATCACCCTGTAGAGATGAAGAGTTCAGATAAAAGGAAATACATATTGGGTATTATTTTTTCAATATTCTCGAAGTACTCTGCTTCTGATTACGTCATGAAAATTAAGCTTTTCTTGAAGCTTCAAATTGTTACTCACGTATAATGCAAAATTCCATTTTAAACTAATACATACGTAGTTTTGAAATTATCAACTTAACAAAATTTCGAAAAACTTTAGTATGAAGTGCTCTCAGAGTAATAAACGTAGATAGAGGGAGTATATGTTATTTTCAGTAAGCAAATTTTGTCCCCAACATGAACTATCAAATTTGACATGCAGCGCGCGGAAATGAAAACATATCAGTGATACGATATTTCACTCAACTCGCGAGTTTCTCCACAAAGAACGCACTTCTTATGCCCCATAGTGAATCAACGTTTCATATCAACTCAAAATATATTGAAATGAATACCTAAATATGTCAGAAATTCAGAAAACAAACTTCAAGCGCGCTAAACCACGTGGAACAACCGATTAAACTAGGAGAGCAAAAGTTGCCAAACTTTGGATTTCAGCAGGTAGATACAGAAAATAATAAATATTCTGCTTATTATAAATTCGATAATTACGAAAAATATCGGGTTCCAAATATTAAAATTTGCATATTTAATCGGGAATCACTCAAATAAATATATTTCATTCAATATAATATACATTCATAACGATATAGTAAAATTGTAGATTTGAAAATATATCACCATCCGACAATGTAATCTAACCATGTTGAAGACATGTAAAACTTGTGTATACTTCCGCTATCTATGTTTATTACTCTATGGAAGTTCTCTAATGCCATTTCTGTGATATTGTAGATTTTTTGAAACGCCAACTTTTCCACTAATAAATTGCCTTCGTTTTCAATAGATTTCAAGGAAATTTTTGTGTGCAGACTATCTCATAAAAATAAATATAGAAACTGTTACTATGTAATGTTTACAATCTGCCATAGAAAATGCAACAGATTTATTTATTGTATGTTGATGAAACCCGTAAACATACGCAGTCTATCGCTTATGTTTTCGAAAGAGTTTTGAAATTATTTCGACCACTAACTCTTATCATTTTCGATATTAAACTTAAAGAAATGATAGTGGAAAATATATCACTGGGAATAGCCCTTTAAATAAAGATCTTCTCGAGATTTGAGAATTATTTATAAGAGTTTATCAGTTGATCAGATTTCTGTCTTTGAAATCTATAATTCGTCTCAAATAATGAATACCTCCAATAAAAAATTCCAGAGACAGGTAAGAACTTTTGGATGCTCTTTCTGTATTTTTGAATAAATTTCACTATTTTAAAGAATCTCCGATTAATAAGGTTTCCAAATTTTAATAATTCTGTGCGAAATGTCAGACAGACATTTGATTCATATATACTTCTATGAATATTTATATGACAAAATCACGTCTCATTAGTTCATCGAAAAAAACCAAATATTTCTTCTTCACTTGTGCACAGAATTTGAACGAATTTTTCGTAAAGATACAATTTCTCTCTCTAATACAAGAGTAAAGTGTGTAAACTTATTTCTTAATTGAATAATGAATCATTTTGTGGAATTTGCTCTATTTTCAATTTTCCGCTTTATAGTTAGATGAATATGTAACATTTTCACCATAAGTGTGGTAATCCCAACTAAGCACGTGGTTTTTCCAAGCCAATAATAGCACTCTATGTCTACTTATCTTATTATCATTCATATATTTTTGCTGAAGGTTCGATAATTTCAGGAATGACCATGAAATCTATCTCTGTCAACATTTATACTATTTGCCCTTTAGTCATATTCTATTCGATAATTACCAATTGTGTTATACTCTATAATTGACATTGAGTAGCTGAATGAAAACTTGTTTTTTCTTTTAATTCTGAATTTAATGATAACTTGTAAATGTGAACCAAATAGGTAGTCAATTCCATCGATAAAAACCAATTTCAATGTTTTAGATTGTTTCTTCAATATATTAGCGATAGACGTACCAAAATCTTTTTCTGTTAACTTTCAGATTTTCTCGATATAAATCCACAAAAAATTGCATTTGAAAAAGGTCAAGTTCAAAAAAATATGACTATGGATGAAGCTATACCTTCTCTTCAGCCTACCAATCTATATTTCTTCTATTTATCCTTGTCAACGGAATTTTTTTGCCAAGGTTTTACTTTTTCTTAAAACAAAATTCGTGTTTAGCATATTTCTCATTGAATAATTATAGAGGTCTCAATAAAAACTGTACTACATCAAAAGCACTCCCTCAACCTTCGTTAACAGTTATTTTGATGAATAAAACGCTACGCATTTGAAAAAAAATACAGGAAATAACTAACTGTACTACATCAAAAGCACTCCCTCAACCTTCGTTAACAGTTATTTTGTTGAATAAAACGCTACGCATTTGAAAAAAAATACAGGAAATAACTAACTGTACTACATCAAAAGCACTCCCTCAACCTTCGTTAACAGTTATTTTGATGAATAAAACGCTACGCATTTGAAAAAAAATACAGGAAATAACTAAATATAAATAAAATATAATACTCGATAATTTTTGAACGGAAGGACCTAGAAATTTGAAATTTTGAGGGTAGGTTCAGATTTCGAATGCCGAGGTTGAGTTCATTACTGGACAAAATCCGACTAAGGGTTCCGTAAATATGGCAGTTTCAAATTTACTTTTCCTGATATTTTCAAAACTGGATAATCTATCGGAATGAAATTTCGGATTTAGATGTGAAATATTAATTTCAAGCTCTGTGCAAAATTTCATGTCGATCGTGTAACCAGAACCATAAAAAAAGCTCCTAACTTTAAGTCTTTGCTCATTTTCTAATTTTTAGAATATTCAGTGGACAATAATTCACTTGTATTTTTACTTGTATTTTATAAACTTAAAGGGTAACTACATAAGTGTGAATCAGTTGACAATGTAACAACTATCATGGTATTTTTAGACCCAAGTATTCGAGACGATAAGATAAAGTAACTCACGTTTTCATTTACCAATAATCAATTTTAACTTCTGCATGACATTACACTTCTAAAAGTAGTACTTGAAATTCGAATATAAAAAGAACGGCACTCATTGCACTTGGTTTGAAGAAATAATGTAATGTTTTTGAGGACATATCGCCTTTCAACATTTGAAAAATATATAGGTACCTAGATGATTCTCTGAAAATGGGTACAATTTTTCAATTAGTCCTATTGCCCCTTTGATATTTGATAAGATATATAGTTTTTAACATTCTCACTTCAAACTTTCAGCTGTCTGAAAAAAGTAAGAATAGAACTGGAACTACATTCTCAAAGAATATTGGCTTTTATTAAAAATATTGAATATTTTTTGTTCATTACTTTCAGGCATTGTTTTTTTACATTTTTCAACGTTTTTGTTTTGTTTCAGGAGACGAAAGAATCTTTAAATAATCCCACTGAGTTAGAGACTTTTCTTCCTCAAGATGGAACTGCTACAAATGGTGTTTCAACTACAAAGTGAGTAGTTATATGCTTTATAATGTCGAAACTGTTATATTCATTCATAACCCCAATTGGTATTTTTTAGTTCAGAATTTGAAAACAATTTTTCTTGCAGATACAAAATTACGAAAAAGAATGACTTGGAAGCAGCCGTTACTGAATTTGATCCCTTCAAAGCGAGGAAACTGGAACACCCTGTATCGTGAGTATTTTTCTTCAACTTCTCCGAAAATTGCATAATAATGGGTTATCCTAGATGGGTTTTTTTTCAATATCAAAATTAAATTTCTTATTGGGAAACTCCAATTGCCTCATCTTACAACAATACAAAAACAGAATATTTGCTTATCTTATTTTCGAATTCGAAATATGGAAAAATCATTAATATAACTATTTGGCAATAAAAATAGCAATATCTGTTATGAAATACTGCAAATGCTATTGATAAACTTGAAATGTGATTGTGTAATTTAAATTCAACGACAGCACAACAAAAATATAATATATTATATAATTATTGTAGGAATGGAGATACCCTGATGCACTTATTGAAAGCATCCCTAGGAACAGGAATTCTTTCTATGCCAGCAGCATTCGCAGCCTCTGGGTTACTTTTAGGAGTATTTGCCACCATTGGCGTAGCCATAATTTGCACACATTGTTCCTATATTCTTGTAAGTAATACTTACTATGTCTTTCAGAACTTGAGCTAGTTGACATAAAACTTTTTCAGTTTAAGCTGGCTCTAATACCGATTATTTAAGGGTATCATTTTCAGGTTATATGTGCCCACGAGCTTTACAGAAAATGCGGCAGAACATCGATGAGCTTCGCTGATGTGGCAGAAGAAGCTTGCAACAGGGGTCCAAAATGGTCAAGGGGTCTTGGGCCTTACGCAAGGTGAGAATTGACAACAGAGCACTTTTTGGAAATTTTTTTTTATTTATAACATGAGGAATAGTTAAGGTATAAAAGCATAATATGGTGGATGCGCTTTTAAATAAAGGACATGCTCAAATAGGAATTATATAATGGCAACACTGTATTTTTTCTTGACATTTCTTATGTCATTTGTGTTCAGTAGGTTATATCATTTGATCATAGAAAGTTACACGTTTCAACAGCGTTTAGAAATGATTTATAAAAATCAGCGCTCATTTAACAATTTCTTAACGTTACTGAAAAATGTATCTTTCTATGATAAAATGGCATAACCTACTGAACACGAATGACATAAGAAATGTCAAAAAATAATACACAGTGTTGCCATTATTTTCATTTTGAATTGTGCATTGGAAAATCCTTTATCAAAACACAATAATGCTTAGAAAATTTACATCCAGTTCATATAGCATATTATAGCATATTGTTTCGTGCAGCAGTGAATAAGGTCACAATAGCCAGAATGGTCTCCAATATCCGATAACGGATTGGCACTATCAAGAAGAGAATAGCATACTATCAGAAAGTCCAAGATTACTCTTGTACCTTTGATTAACATCCCTTGAAGGAATAATGATAATAAACAGACTCCCCACTATAGAAATAACATACCTAACTGTAAAAAATCAACTAATTCTTACAATTTCGATATTTTTTATTCAAATCTCCTGACCCTACCAATTCTTTTTCAGGCCGTTCATACTCATATCCCTCTTTATAACATACTTCGCAACATGCAGCTGCTATACAGTAATAATAGCGAAGAACTTCAACAGTGTTGCTATAGACTACATGGGCGAAGGACTTAACGAAAGACTGAGCATAGCATTACTCTTAATTCCTCTACTCTTACTCTCCTACGTGCCTAATCTGAAATATTTGGCACCTGTGTCCATGGTTGCCAACGTATTCATGGCTATTGGTTTGGGAATTACTTTTTATTATCTGGTCGAAGATATACCTCCCATAGAGTCCAGAGAAATGGTCGTTGACTTGGTGAAGTTTCCCATGTTTTTCAGTATTACGGTATTCGCAATTGAAGCTATTGGAGTGGTAAGTATATTTCATTATTTTCACTTCACTATATTTTATTTTATTTTCACTATAAACTCATATTAGTGTCTCAAACCCATTTGTCATTCCACAGCTGTACAATTTTTCTAATTTTAAAAACAGAAATCTTATAAGATATACCTTGTAAAACAAAATCGTGCGAGAATATCTCAGTTTCACACAGATTTAATGGTTACATTTCATCATTATATGTTGGTACTCAAAGCTCTCCTGTCACAGATTTATCTGTCAAATTTGTGAAACAGAAAACAGTTCTGCCAACCACCATTGTAATTAAAAAGCACTAAACGATATTTATGGTAATATTTCCATTAATTTCAGTAAAAAGTCAGTGAATTAGAGAAAATAATGTATAATGCTCATATAGAAGACTCATTCTAACACTCGTTCATTCCAAAACTGGCCACTTTGTGGCTCGGTTTTGAATTTTGAACTCGTAGAAGAATATCCAATGCCTTTTGCACTTGTATGTCTTGTATTATAAAGTATTATGCAATTTTTGAACTAATTTTGGTTTTTTCAAAATAATAAAATTATTACAGGTGATGCCATTAGAAAACAACATGAAAACGCCTCAGAGCTTCGTAGGCCTTTGTGGAGTTTTAAATCAAGGAATGAGTGGTGTCACACTAATTTACATACTGATAGGATTCTTCGGCTACTTGAAATTTGGACCAAACGTACAAGGTTCAGTGACTCTGGATCTAAAAAGTGGTGAAATGTAAGTAACACATTTTCAATTATAACATTATTGACACTATCGCATATCACACTATCATAAACAATCACAAAATGATGGTGAGCTAGTGATTGATAAAATAATAAGATTCATCTGATTTTAAATTGAAATGTTTATTTGTGAAAAACCTACTTCAGAGTGAAATAGGCAATGATATAACCTTCTCTGGAACATTTATAAGTATAGAGAAAGAACATAATGGGACCCCGCATGCAACCCTGTGGTACTCCTTTCAATGTGTTCCCTTCTTTGAACAGACATTTTCAATTAATTTTTTTTTGCAGTGCTGCTCAGATTGTGAAAGTAGTTATTGGTCTAGCAGTATTTTGTACATTCGGTCTGCAGTTCTACGTATGTCTGGACATCGCCTGGAATGGCATCAAGGATAAATGCCAGAAATTCGAAACAATCGCCAACTATGGAATGAGGACGATACTTGTGATAATTTGTGTACTGTTGGCAGTTGCAGTGCCTGCCATAAACCCCTTCGTAGGGCTGATCGGTGCCTTCTGTTTCTCCATCCTTGGCCTTATCGTTCCCGTAATCATCGAAGTCATAGTATTTTGGGATAAGGGTTTCGGAAAATACAATTGGAAGATAATCAAGAACGTAATTGTTGTTATAACTGGCGTTGTAGCTTTGATATTCGGTTCCAAATCTGCAATTGAAGAAATCCTCAAAATGTACAAATGATACCCTTGTTCCGTGCGTTTACCTTGTTTATACTAGGAAATATCAAGGGCATTTTTTATTTATTAATAGTATTAGTAAATCAATAGTGAATTTTACCTTGTTGAACAATGAGGGATTTTTTCAGTATATATAAGCTCCCTAGCTTGTTTCTGTTTTACTTTTTGGTAATTTTACTTTGTTAAATCACCCCACAGTATAGAGACATAAGTTAAAATCATGTCAGGCTGTGAAACTTTAAACAGAGTAGTAGCTGCATTTAGGTGTATGTATATTCAAAATAATTTTTTACCTATTTATGAAAAAAGTATACCAAATCATCAAAATCTACATATTAAAAATTAGGGCACAATGTGTTGTTGAAATACTAATCAAACATTTTTACTACTTAGATTTTTAGTTTTTTTTTTATGAGTATCGATTTTAACTTTTAAAGAATTCCATTTTCTCATTTTATTTTTAAGAATGATTGTTTATTCTCAAACACTGTAAAGTTTAAAACAAAGCATTTTATACTTAAACTAATGTTTCGAAGGAAAATTGAATACTGTATTTTATTTAAATTTATACTGTGATTTTATGTAATATGCCTTAACTAATTCATAACTGATCGAAGATAATACCAAATGAAAATTTATTTCAATAAAATTTGAAAAATACTGGAAATTTCGTACAATCATTTATTGATTTCAAAGCACCTTACTTCATCCATATAGTGGAGGAAATATCTACAAGAATAATTTTTTTTACTACATAATTACAATTTTTGGAATTTTGAATAAAATTAGTTTCTGTTTCAACAACTGATTTCATGTTTCAATTGATTTTATTGATTATTAACAATAATAATTAATAATTTTTTATAAATTAAACAGAATTCGCATCATCGAATAACAATAAATTTATTAAATACATCGAACAAGAATTTATTACAGTGAACAGGACGTAAAAATGCGATAAAACATACTAATATTTCAAACTGGACATTTTAGGCATCATTTTACTATCAACCGAAAATTGTGGTCCCACATAATAACGAACAAGAAGACTCGATCCTCGTTTGAGTTGGTTACGATTTGATAGGTCTGTCCAACAATTTACCCAAGTTCCATAGTGTGGCATAAATGGTGGTGAGCCTGCCATAAGTCCTGATTTTGAAACGGCCATGCAATTAGAAACTACTTGGAATGGATAAGTAACGGCAGTTGCAATAAACTGAAAGATAAAATACTTTTAGGTACACGATCAAATAAGGGTGTTCCTAAATTGAAGGTACAAACGATAATGTTAGATATAACCATTTCAAATTGGAAAAAACCTTAGAATATAGATAGAAGGAACGGAAAGTAAACTTTTGTGCTCGATCCCGAATACAAGAGAGATGGAAGTTTAGTGTCGCCAATCACAATCGAGCTAGCCGATTGTGTGTGCGAGCCATAGGCGTGGAGAATCCTGATTTTATTGTTAAATGCTTTATCAGGAATCCTTTTTTCATAACTTCACAATAGAAATCATTAAACTGAGAAAAACATTGATACTTTTGAAACATGAAAGAATTTTTATGAATAAATCACATTGTAAACTATTTTTTAGCATGAATTGATAATTTCGAAATTAATCAAATTATGTTACGCTACTGCTATAGTGTCCAGTCAGACAAGGAGTGACGAATGTTGGCATCAAAACAAATGCATCAGTTACAAGGTGATTTATGTTTCTCTTAATAATGTTCTAAGGAAAACAAGCCAAATTTGAACAAAAGAGTGATCGCCTGTATTTTTAAGCAATATTTTCCAAAAACCTGTATAATTTCATAGATAGATTGAATTATTGCCTTCAATTCACAGAGTCACCCATGTTTATCACTTGTATAATTCATAGATTGATTGAATTATTCACTTCAGATCACTGTTTGCACACATGTTAGTCACTTGATTTTTATTGATAGAAAAAAGCAACCTCTCAGAATGTATCGCATCCGTAAACTGAACAAGTCCAGGTGAACGATCATCGTGGGCCACGAGGATTTCCATGAGGAATTCCTAGAGCCAGTCTCACGCTCAGGAAACGATACTTCGACTCATCGTCGAGGTTGCAACCACTCTCAATTTGAGTTGAGAATGTGTGAAGATATACTACAGAAATGATCCTGTGAAGTATGATCTTAATTTTAAAATTTCAAAATTTTGGCATAGTCACCATGAATGGTGTAGAAGAAATCAGTACAGGCAGTCCACTAGAGACATCTATAGCAAATTGATCTAAGTTCTATCCCTAGCCTAGCGCCATCTATGGCGAAATTATTAAACTATTTTTCTCTATAGTTCATTTCTATTTGAGGAACCCTATATTATAGTATATTTTAGCTTCACTAATATAATAATTTGCTAATTGCACTAAATTAAAGTACTCACCATCATAGTGGCGGAAGTATAAACTTGTAATTCTTTTTCTTCGACAATATATGTATTAATAACATATGTTAAGGTATTGGCCACCAATACTGTCAAAATGTCTCCGAGAAGTCTAGGAATCAAACCACTAAAGAATCCCAGCAATCCATTCTGTTTATAAATTTCACCTATCGATCCAAATATACCCCTGAAAAATTGAAATAATCAAACAAATTTAGCTGTAATTATTCTGCGTAACGACTCACCGATATTTAACTTCTCTTCCAATAAACTGTGCCATTATTCTTACTGTTATAACATGAAAAGGCTGACTAACTATAATGGCAGTTGCTCTAGTAACAATATCATTCCTTGTGTTGCGAATAAACCGCTTTCTCCTAAAATAATTCATTAGATTTTGCCTATATATTAGTAATGGCTAATATTCAGCTAAAAATGAATATGTGATGTAATTTGTTGTGTGTGAAAACAATCAGTGACAAGATATAAAGAAAAAATATTGTGTGAAGTGATCAAAAATATATGATCAAATATAATAAACTTCTGTTTATAATTGAACAAATTTTAGCGGAAATCTTGAAAATTGTCCTTTTCAGTAGTTCAATAAGAAATATAATTCTTCAGCTCAACTGATAGAACCATAAAAGCAGCAAAACTTTCCATTTTCACTTTCGTATACAGGTACATCACTTACTTTAAAAGCTCAACATCTAACTCATCATCATCTTCATCATTTCTGTTCATTTCTAAGTAATCTGTTACCTTTTGAGTAGCAATTGCACTCAATATGCTACCACAAGCTTTTGATTCTAATCCTCTATAACACCCGGTAAACCCATCAACAGTTTTAATATGCTTAACTGAAATATGGAAGGATAATGCATGGAAAAATAGGCCAGCATCTTAAATTCTTACCATACTGGAAAATATTTGGTAATTTGAGCGCAGGTTTTCCGAAAAAAGTAGTAGATGGTTTGGGTGGAATAGGTTCATATCCAATCTGAAATGTAACGAGCGTTTTACATTCCTTAATGAGGGCAAAGTACACAAAAAAATCCAAATGTTGAAAAACCTCATCTAACCTGTATGAGAACTTTTGCATATTCAAATGGATGAGAAACAGTGTTTATGAGGATTCTAAATCCATAGGTAGACCATTTATTTTCATGTTGTTCTGTCATATTTTAATGTTGAAAGAAAACGTTCACTGACAAGCCAAAGGTTGCTAGAATTTAAATATTTTGTACTTGTTAAAAGCGGTTCATTACTCTCGAGAACAACATCAAAATTTTCTTTACAATTTTCCTGACTTAACCTGAAAATTTTTTGAAAATTATTGTCAAAATTCTTCTTTTTGTTTCAATTTTGTAATATATTGCTTCTGTGTAATTGGGGTGTTGAACTAATATTATTTAAGATATAGAGCTCATTTAGTTCTAAGTAATCTTTTGAAAAAGTTTGAAATTGTTAAATTGCTGCCGTTAACAATATTAAACTCATTAAATCTTTATATTATGGTTCCTTTTTATTTATAAAACTTCTATGAATTGGACTCATGTCAAATGTGACAGAATAATATGAATCTGTTGTGTGATCAGGAAGAAATGTAATTTATTCGAAGACTATCCTGTTTTATGTGAAATTATGCCGTGAATTTGGCAAAAACTGAAAATTTCGTTGTTTAAATGTTTTTTATGTGGACGTTTTCCAGACATTTAGTTGTATGAAACGTGGCAAGAATCTAGTAGTGAATTGACAAAGCACTGACAAATAATACTGGTGAGTTACAAATACGTATTTTTTTTTGTAAATACATATTTTTAGTATACATTGTTTATCTAGCTATGAATTCACTGCGCTCCCTGATTGTACATCGATTTGAATTTTTGATTTTCTTTTAAGAGTTGGTTTCTTTATTCCCTATATTTCCATAATTAATTATTTGAATTATGCATAAACTCCTATCCTATAGGTTACATTCCACACAAACTTGGCTTAAGCTATGGGAAACAGAAGTGTTATCTGAATTTGAATGTTTTTATGAGGGTATTTTGAATCGTCCTTGACATAGCCTGTTTGATGTTAACTGCAAAACAATTATATTCAACTCTGATGCTTACTATAAAACTTTATATCTTTGTTGTTAAAAATTAGTAATGCATATTAGAGAACCGTGAAAATATTCCACACGTACCAATCTAGTTTTGGTGATAAGAACACCATCAGTTGTTATGATAATAATTATCTAGATTTGAATATTGACAAAGAAATCAATTAGTCATAAGAATTTATTTGGCTTTAAAATGTGCCTTTGACATAATTCTATCTTTGTTTCAAATACTTACTGTGCCGGAATCTTGCAATTTCTTGTTGTAACAGTGTAACAGATTTTTTCCAACTAATTAATTGAAAAGGTGAAAATTATTGTATTTTTATTCATTCATAGTTATTTTATTCCATTTTATTCCTTTATCATCTTAAGTCTTAAGAATTCAATATCGTCAAAGTATCCAAAAATAATCGTAGTGAATTATTATTTTAATTTGGATGTATATTTTTGCATCATGCGAATATTTTGTAAGTCCATGTAATTTTCATTGTAGGTTATGAAAATTGAATCTCGGTACAATTGAACTTTATACAATTTCTAGGCTTTGAAATATATTCCGTGTATTCTAATAAGAACTGAAAAAAGTCCTACTGAAAATATCAGCTGTCTTAGTTTTTCGTGAAAAGAAAAAAAGATGTTTGTAGTATTGTTTTGCCGATCTATTTAAACCAAGAAAAATTTTGAAATTTCTTTTTATCATCCATCTCATTTATGATTTTGTTTTTTCTGTTCTAGATTTTTTTTATTTATTTGATGATGCACACAACTGTGACCATGGTACGTATTTTTCATCTTTATTATTTTCATAATGTTGAGGTTCATCAAATAATTCAAAATCCCATCGAATCAGTTTTTTTTCTTTTTTATGAAGCTCATATTCTGGTTGTTAATTGAGCACACAATGACAAAGTTCAAATAAATATGGAACAATATAAAAAATACAATCAACTAATCAAATAATCAACTTGATAGGTTATTGACAATTTCCAAATTGCTTGCTCAATAGCCAATATAGTAATTAATATTTTAACACCCATTTTATTTGAAGCCATACACATGAAAAAAATTATCGGTTTGTTTACTTCATTGATTAATAACCTGTATATCATTTTGGTGATTTAATTGATGTGAATACTACAAGAATATTGAAATTTTCTGCGTATATTTTCAGAAAAAAATGTAATAAAAAGTATTTTTCTTGACGTTATTCGATAGTTGAATGTGTGATTCAAATCAAAAGAATGATAACCAAAAAAAAATCAGCCATTCAATTATTAATGAGGTGTTGCACTATTGTTTCTCAAATGACTTATAATTCATTTCCAAATAGATAAAAACTTCCATCCGTCCGCTTTGGTAAAAAAAAAGATCACTTATTTTAGCACACTGACCTTCTAGCTCGAGAGAACAATCCATTATTTCTCGAAGTGAAAAATCGAGGAAACAAAATTGAATTATTCATTTTTCGTAAACTTGAAAACATAAAATCACGCCATTGGAAACATGAATTGTTAAAGGGTTTTCCGATAAGATAGGGAGAGAAGGTTTTCTAGGATGCAGAATTGCAGGCATTTCTTGATCAAGGCTCGTGTCAAACGCACGCAACAAGAATCGGCAGAATCAGTGGGAGTAAATCAACAAGCCATTTCAAAACGCTTGAAAGTCATGGGAATGATTCAGAAACAAGGAAATTGGGTGCCTTACGATTTGAAGCCGAGAGATGTTGAACGGCGTTTGTTTGCTTGTAAACAGCTGCTTGCAAGGCAAAGACGGAAGGGATTTCTGCAACGCATTGTAACTGGAAATGAAAAATGGGTTTATTACGATAATCCCAAGCACAGAAAATCATGGGGATATCCCGGCCATGCTTCCACGTCGGCGGCCAAACCGAATATTCACGGTTCCAAGGTCATGCTCAGTATTTTGTGGGACCAGCTCGGCGTAGTGTATTATGAGTTGTTGAAATCGACTGAAACAATCACAGGTGATCGTTATCGAATGCAATTATTGCGTTTGAGCCGACATTGAAAGACAAACGGCCGCAATACAACGAGAGTCATGATAAAGTAATTTTACAGCATGACAATGCTCGACCCCATGTTGCGAAAGTGGTCAAGATATACTTGGAAACGGTGAAATGGAAAGTCCTACCCCACCCACCGTATTCTCCAGCCGTTGCTCCCCTGGACTATCACTTGTTTCGATCAATGGCACACGGCCTGGCTGACCAGCACTTTCGGTCTTATGAAGAAGTGAAAAATTGAATCGATTCGTGGATCGCTTCAAAAAATGACCGGTTTTTTCAACGCAGGATTCGTACGCTGCCCGAAGTATGGGAGAAACTTGTGGCCAGCGATGGACAATACTTTGAATCATAAATGTAACGGGTGTTTTTTTTCGAGGTACATAACTTTAAGTTGGCATTACTGTTCAAGATGGCGACCCATTTAACAGCTGTCAAGTGATTTATTCTCAATTTGGTTTAGCAATTCATCATGAATAGACTCACGCCTGAACAACGCTTGCAAATAGTGCAATTTTATTTCGAAAATAATGGTTCTGTGCGGAATACGTCTCGCGCACTACGTTCATTTTATTTCGTTTAGCGATGAAGCGCACTTCTGGTTGAATGGCTACGTCAACAAACAAAACTGCCGCATTTGGAGTTAAGCTAATCCTCAAGTGTATGTCGAAACACCGTTACATCCAGAAAAACTGACTGTTTGGTTCGCTTTATGGGCTGGTGGAATCATTGGTCCGTACTTCTTCAAAAACGATGATGGCCAGAACGTTACAGTCAATGGTTATCGGTATAGAGCCATGATTACTTACTTTTTCATTCCTGAATTGAACAACCATGATGTCCAGGAGCTGTGGTTCCAACAAGACGGCGCAACATGTCACACAGCTCGTGCCACAATCGATTTATTGAAAGACACGTTTGGTGACCACCTAATTTCACGTTTTGGACCTGTGAATTGGCCTCCAAGATCTTGTGATTTAACACCGCTAGACTACTTTCTGTGGGGCTATGTAAAGTCATTGGTCTATGCGGATAAGCCACAAACTCTTGACCATTTGGAAGACAACATTCGCCGTGTTATTGCCGATATACGGCCACAAATGTTGGAAAAAGTCATCTAAAATTGGACGTCCAGATTGGACTACATCCGAGCCAGCCGTGGTCATATGCCAGAAATCATATTTAAAATGTAATGCCACAAGATTATCTAGCGGATAAATAAAATTCATGTCAATCGAATAATCCATCGTTGTTTTATTGCAATTTAAAGTTCTATAGCTCTAAAAAAACACCCTTTAGTAGGTTTACTCGATGGAAATTTTATTTTAAACGCCAAATTTTGCTGTTTTTTTTTTCTAATAGGCGTTCTATCCGTAGGTGCGCCCAAAGTTGATGAGAATACTTGCCTTCGTCGATAGGAAGAACAGCACCAGCCATCATCATGACCTTCTCGAACTTGTCCACCAGCGGCGATAGTGCCTCTCCGCCTTTGCGAAGGAGCGGCGCTGGTAAGCATCAGCAGCGCGTGTGTCTGAGCGCCGTTTGGGCGGAGCCTCAGACCAACAGGAGAGAAAGAAGGAGGGCCATCTATTCCTGGTCGTTCGGCTACGGTACCCTGACCGAACTGGGCGAGATCGTCGGATCGAAGCAGGAATATATTTGTAAAAAAGGTGAGAAGAGTTGGCGAAGTTTTACGTTAATTCTGACAGGAACTAGAGACCAGAGTAAGATGTCTAAAATGCTGATGTATTCACTGATTAGATTTCGTTCAAGATAGTTCTGGCGACTCGGCTCGGCATTGGTCTCTTTTTCCTCTTCTTCCTTGAGGTGGCGCTATACAAAGAATTGACCAATCAACGGCATCGTTTCAAAATTTCCATTTATCTTGTTAATGGTGGGTTTATGCACCGTACCTAAGAACTAAGACTAAACCTAAGACCTAAGAATTATGAACTAACACTAGCAGGCCAACTTTTGACTAATGGTGGATTTATGCACCGTACCTAAGAACTATGAACTAAGAACTAAACCTAAGAATTCAGTGGCGTTTATGCACTCTCTTGTTAGTTCTTAGTTAAGGCATGCGCACGTGCTCGAACTAATTTATATTTGTTCTATACTTCGATGTTTGACATTGATATTTATTGTGAAAAAATTAAATTGAATTTTTTCAAATACACCTAATACCTAATTTTACCTAATAAGGTAAAATATAGAAGTGCGCGTGCGCCGCATAGAATTTCAATATTAACGAGTACCAGTTTCTATCATTTTATGTTCTTTATTCGTGTTTATCGATGAAAAGTATTAGGTGTATTTGAAAAAATTAAATTTAATTTTTTCACAATAAATGTCAATGTCAAACATCAAAGTATAGAACAAATAGAAAGTAGTTCGAGCACGTGCCCATGCTTTAACTAAGAACTAACAAGAGAATGCATAAACGCCACTGAATTCTTAGGTTTAGTTCTTAGTTCTTAGGAATGGTGCATAAACCAACCATATAATCGTCGATTTAACCTCAAAACACGTCATTGACAGTGACGTGAGCGCCATAAGAAACAATGCGGAAATCAAGTGAAACGGAACCGACACCATTAAAATCCAAGAAGGCTGGTCCCTTCAAAAGTCGCTACTTCAATCTTAAGGTTTTTCTAGAGTGTGTGAGCACACCAGTGTTTTAGACATCTTGTTCCAGAGAAATAAAATCTAGCGTGGCCTACCTGGATTTCGTGATATTATAATGACAGCAGGCGGGTCGTTTGTCAAAGGTTAAACGCGTATCACACTAGCCTTTTTTCTTTTCTATTTCTGGCGCTTGAATCGTGAATGACATTCGACCGAACTTTTCCCCTTGAAATGTCAAAATGCAGGTTGATCTAAAATAATTTTTTTGACGTATAATCGAGGAGAGACAGTTTATAACAACTTTTTGTTATTTCACTTATTTTGTTGATTGTATAATTGTGTTAATATGAGAAATGTGGTATTGCCCACTGCAATATTCATGAAAAAAAACATAATATAGTTGTCAGTGGTCTTGACCAATCAGAACCTATTCCAGTCATGTGAAGTGTCGAATGTCCCCCTAACAGGGTCAGAAAGGTTATTCTGCATTCGATGGAAGATGAAAATTAGTTCGATCTGGGCTTAAGACATTGAAATGCGTCAGAATTAAATAGTTTCTGATTGTAGTGTGAATCTGAATGAATATAGAACCGACTTTTCGGTATGACATTAGCTGCAGGGTCTACTGGTTTTTGGATAAAGTTGCCAAATTTATAATTCAATTTCTGCTTTTGCCACATAAGAAAAAATTGAATAGAATTTTCTCTGTTTGGTGCATTTTATTTGGGTAGTAGAGCAAGTTAATAAATAACTTAAGAATTTAAACAACAATAGATGTATAACCGATTTATTCCGGTTTATTCATGAACTGTTTGGAAATGAATACCAGACTACGGAAATTGGGCAAATGACTCTTGATGAAATTCAGTCAAAATCGTAATAAGTTTATGCGATGATGTGCTTCTTTATAATCTTATTATCATCAGGTAATTAAAAAACCAAAAAAGTTAGTGCGGTTTTTGACGGCATAATACAGGGTGTTACCGAATAGGTGCGAAAGTTTTTAGGGAGCGAAGAAAGTCTTTCATGTCAACAAATTCTTTTAGGCTTTAACTTGTTACTAACTACCAATTAAAATACGTGACTGCCTCTACTGAATATTTTCGATTCTTTCGAATCTTGTTTTTTATTATGAGTATTCATTGAATTATACAGGATGCTCCTAAATTGGAAGAACAAACAAAAATTACTGATTACTCCGATCATTAAAAAAAAAGCCCTTTAAACATGACCCCGCAAACACTTTGTTTACTTGTCAAATTGACGTTTGGTCATAGAACTCTCAAAATTGGTCAAAATTGGAGAGCATAGATATGCACTTCAATTTTGAGGTTACTTGTCAAAGTGACGTTTGGACATAGAACTCTCTCAAAATTGTAAGCATAGATGTGCTCTTCAGTTTTTAGGTTAGTTGTCAAAGTGACGTTTGATCATAGAACTCTCTCAAAATTGGAGAGCATAGATATGCTCTTCAATTTTGAGGTTACTTGTCAAAGTGACGTTCGATCATAGAACTCTCCAGACAAATCTTTTTTTTGTCTATGATCAAACGTCACTTTGACAAGTTCAATTTTGAGGTTACTTGTCAAAGTGACGTTTGGACATAGAACTCTCCCAAAATTGAAAGCATAGATATGCACTTCAATTTTGAGGTTACTTGTCAAAGTGACGTTTGGACATAGAACTCTCTCAAAATTGTAAGCATAGATGTGCTCTTCAGTTTTTAGGTTAGTTGTCAAAGTGACGTTTGATCATAGAACTCTCTCAAAATTGAAGAGCATAGATATGCTCTTCAATTTCGAGGTTACTTGTCAGTGACGTTCGATCATAGAACTCTCCAGACAAATCTTTTTTTTGTCTATGATCAAACGTCACTTTGACAAGTTCAATTTTGAGGTTACTTGTCAAAGTGACGTTTGGACATAGAACTCTCTCAAAATTGAAAGCATAGATATGCTCTTCAATTTTTAGGTTAGTTGTCAAAGTGACGTAAGATCATAGAACTCTCTCAAAATTGAAGAGCATAGATATGCTCTTCAATTTTGAGGTTACTTGTCAAAGTGACGTATGATCATAGAACTCTCTCAAAATTGAAGAGCATAGATATGATCTTCAATTTTGAGGTTACTTGTCAAAGTGACGTTCGATCTTAGAACTCTCCAGACAAATCCTTTTTTTGTCTATGATCAAACGTCACTTTGACAAGTAACCTCAAAATTGAAGTGCATAGATTTGTTCTTCAATTTTGAGGTTACTTGTCAAAGTAACATGTGGTCACAGAACTCTCCAGAAAATTCTTTAGAATTCCCTAGAAGCATATTGGTGCCAAATATCTATCAATCTGACATCAAGCACAGAAACGGAGTGAACAATATCTCAATCGAAACGACGATTTCTCGAAGCTTTGCAATTTACGAGATTATCGTGTTCTTCGAATTAATCGTTGGACTTTATATTCAATTATCGCCGTAGGAGCGTGCGGGATTCATTTTTATTTTCGAACCGCTTCGAATGATTTGCGATACTCTATGACGGGCAGGAACTAATAAACCATCGAGTTTATTCTGAAAAGTTGAATAAATCCTCTATACAAAGGATATTGACAGGAAACAATAAACATCCACTGGCGTTTCCTCCTTTGATGTATTTTTAGTAGCTATTCGTCATAGTTTCTTATATGCACGTAAAAATTATCCGTATATTTCGCAACCTCAATCGTCGTATTAATCGATTTGAACGGATTACGCTGTCATAAAAAAGGAGCTGATGGGAGTTTTAGCTTCGCGGATACGCCATAGTCGAATCGATTTCGCCGGATGACTAATTTGTATACAGAAATTGCAAGTGGCGGTGAGATCGATACGATGTGGCATCGTGGCTGGAGGGCAGGCTTAATCTAATGGGAAATCGTGAATATTTTTGGTCGCGGGTCGATATTCAATTTCAACTTTGAATTTTCCGGTATTTCCGATCGTTAATCTAATGATGGGTGGGCTTTTGTTAATCGGTTTTTGGGAATCGGTAATGGTCTTGTTGGATTTTTGATCGATCGGGTCGAATTTGAGTTATTGGTATGTTGTTTCGAGTGCTTGAACGTTTGGAATTTACGCTAGTTTGTGTTTTAGAGTTTGTTGAAGCTGGAAATCCAGTGAAAAAAATTGGGGATGGGTGGATTGACCGTTTTGAACTTGGAATTTGTCTGGGTGGATTCAAAATCTCCAAGTTATTCTTTGTAGGCCGGTTATTTTAGTCGAAAAAAAATCCCAATCTTCAAAGACTCCCGTTCTCTTTTTTAGAAAAAATAAGAAATCAGAAAGCAGATTAAAAATTGCAATAAAACAACGATGGATTATTCGATTGACATGAATTTTATTTATCCGCAAGATAATCTTGTGGCATTACATTCTAAATATGATTTCTGGCATATGACCGCCACGGCTGGCTCGGATGTAGTCCAATCTGAACGTCCAATTTTCGATGACTTTTTCCAACATTTGTGGCCGTATATCGGCAATAACACGGCGAATGTTGTCTTCAAAATGGTCAAGGGTTTGTGGCTTATCCGCATAGACCAATGACTTTACATAGCCCCACAGAAAGTAGTCTAGCGGTGTTAAATCACAAGATCTTGGAGGCCAATTCACAGGTCCAAAACGTGAAATTAGACGGTTACCAAACGTGTCTTTCAATAAATCGATTGTGGCATGAGCTGTGTGACATGTTGCGCCGTCTTGTTGGAACCACAGCTCCTGGACATCATGGTTGTTCAATTCAGGAATGAAAAAGTTAGTAATCATGGCTCTATACCGATCACCATTGACTGAAACGTTCTGGCCATCATCGTTTTTGAAGAAGTACGGACCAATGATTCCACCAGCCCATAAAGCGCACCAAACAGTCAGTTTTTCTGGATGTAACGGTGTTTCGACATACACTTGAGGATTAGCTTCAGTCCAAATACGGCAGTTTTGTTTGTTTTCGTAGCCATTCAACCAAAATGCGCTTCATCGCTAAACAAAATTCGCTTATGAAAATCGGGAACAACGGCAGTTTCAATTTGCACTATTTGCAAACGTTGTTCAGGCGTGAGTCTATTCAAAATAAATTGCCAAACCAAACTGAGAATAAATCACTTGACAGCTGTTAAATCGTTCGCCATCTTGAACAGTAATGCCAACTTAAAGTTATATACCTCGAAAAAAAAACACCCGTTACATCCATTGTATTCGCCAGATCTGGCCCTCAGCGACTTTTTCCTGCTCTCAGAACTTCGCTGGAAAAAAATTTAGCGCCAATAAAGAAGTAATCGCCGAAACTGAGGCCTATTTTGAAGCGAAAGACAAATCGTACTACAAACATGGTATCGAAAAGTTGGAAGATCGCTGTATCACCATCGAAGGCAACTATGTTGAATAATAAAATCGAATTTTGCGAGAAAAAAAATGTATATCACTATGGTAGACCGGGGACTTCTAAATTGCCCTGTTACAGGCTACAGTAGCAATTTTTTCAGTTCTTGAGCGACGCACACGGTTTCCATTTCCCACATCACTTCCCAACAATTCAATTAGTTTTGACGAAAACTTTTGCCTAATTTTCATTGATGCGTTAATTTATAGACGAAGTGTATATCGTATTTGCATCGTTTTTTGGGACAACAATGTCGCCTGTCTTTTTTCGGTATAAACGGCGCCTTGGACGCTTACGTGAGCGGAGCCTTAAACAGCCGTGTATAGCAATTAACATTCAAGCGATAATCTCCACTCTCCGCACACACAGAGAACGGCGTTTCGCACGTTTCCCAAACGATAACTTATATCTGCAGCCGATGATTTCCTTTGTTTCCACGAGGCGCAATCAGGAAAAGCGCAATAATAACATATCGGAATGGATCCCAGATATTTGCCGTTGCCTGTTTTTCGATTAGCCGACCGCCGGTGGTTTCCGGCGATCGAACCGAATCGCGCGATCTGAATTATTACGAACTAATCCGCGATACGTTTTTCTGCTTGTTAACAACAGAGCGCGAGTTCTTCTGGTATCGGTTTAGCGAGAAAGCGATTTGTGCTAGTCTCGATTTTCGGGTTTGGAAAAATTGGACGATAGTGCGGTGCGGTGTTTGGCGATGATGTGGTCGGTACCTGGGTGTTTCGGGTTGTTTTTTTGATTTTTTTTTGAAAAGTTGTCTTGAGGAAGTAGTTGAAGATGGTGTCTGTTGACGAAAGGTAGGAGTTTTGAGTTTTTCGCCCGCTAACTGAAAAAAAATCCAGGAAGCACTCATTAATGGTAGCAGGAGCTTTTGAGCGCTTGTTCATTCTTGCGTCCCTGGGGATCACAGTACTATACAAGTTGGGATTCACGGATTGGCTTAATTTCAAGCTACTTGTCAACTAGTAGTTTTTCAATCTCAAGTCAAGTATTTATTTATCAAGTACTTAAGTCATATCAACCTACTTGATTTTTAGCAGTTTTATTTCAATAAAAAAATGTTGAATTGACAAGGAACCACTTTTATTTTAAACTTATTGTATGAAAGAATGTTTTTAAATTTTTTTTGAAGAAGTTGTCTTGAAGACGTAGTTGAAGATGGTGACTGTTGACCAGAGGTAGGAATTTTGAGTTATTCGCTAACTGCTAACTGAAATAACATCGAAAAAGCACTGATTAATAACAGGAGCTTTTGAGCGCTTGTTCATTCGTGTGCCCGCGAGGAACACAGAACTAACAGGCCAACTGAAAAATCCCGGTCTACCATAGTAAAACACATTTTTTTTTTTTGGCAAAATTCGATTTTATTATTCAACATAGTTGCCTTCGAGGGCAATACAGCGATACAGTACGCATTGTCTTTCGCTTCAAAATAGGCCTCAGTTTCGGCGATTACGTCTTCATTAGCGGTTAATTTTCTTTCCGGCCAGCTTTATTTTGAGGAAAAACAGGAAACAGGAAAAAGTCGCTGCGGGGCAGATCTGGCGAATACGGTGGATGCAGAAGCGATTCGAAACCCAATTCATGCAATTTACCATTGTTTTCATTGATTTGTAACACGGCGCATTGTCTTGATGAAACAGCACCTTTTTTTTCTTCAAATGGGGCCGTTTTTAACGATTTCATCCTTTAAAAGATCCAATAACGCTATATAATAATCGATGTTGATGGTCTGGCTCTTTTAGAGGTAATCGATGAATATTATACCTTGAGTATCCCAGAATATTGATGTCATAACCTTGCCAGCTGACTGTTGTGTTTTTCCTCGCTTTGGATTCGTTTCATCGTGTGCAGTCCACTGATCTGACTTTCGATTGGATTCCGGAGTGAAATGATGGAGCAATGTTTCATCCATTGTCATATATCGACGCAAAAATTCAGTTATATTGCACTTAAACAGCTTCAAACACTGCTCAGAATCATTAACACGTTATTACCTTCGATCGATTGTGAGCTCACGCGGCACCCATTTTGCACACAGCTTTCTCATGTACAAATATTCGTGAATGATACGATTTACATGTTCAGATGATATCTTCACAATGTCTGCTATCTCGATCAACTTCACTTTACGGTCATTCAAAATTATTTTGTGAACTCTTTTGATTTTTCGTCGGTGACAGCCTCTTTTGGGCGTCCACTGCGTTCGCCGTTTTCGGTGCTCATTTCGCCACTTTTAAACTTAGCATATCAATCGATGATGGTTGATTTTCCTGGTTATTCCTGATTATTATTATTCACTGAATCAGGGTCGTTGCAGCAGTCTACCGGGAACTGCGACCAATTTGATCTTTTGTTTTTAACCCTACCTATTCATACAAACCCAGGGAGGCCGTCGATACTGTTAACGAAACCTATGATATCCTTAGGAACCTTGGCTATTACTTCGTGAGTATTCAGAACTGACTTTCCCATGTGACTGGTTCTTACGTCAGTCAGCTCCGGACATTTGCATACTATGTGTTCGGTTGTTTCTTCTTCCTTTCCACAGAGCCTACAGATCTCATCTGCTGACCCACCCATGCGGTACAAAAGGTATTGGAACCGACAGTGTCCTGTCAGCAGTCCTACCACTACCCGAAACTCAGCTCGTGGTAGCTTCTGGAGTTTCCAGGTATAGGTCGGTGAAAACACCACAAATTTCTTTGTCTGAGCAAGACCTGGAGTGTTTCTCCAGAGGGTTTTACAATTGTCCCACTCCCATTGTTGGACTGCTGCCATATATTGTCTTTTCCAAGCCCCCAGAAAGGCTCAGGATCAACAGGTGTTAACCTTGATGCCCTCTTTGCAAGTTCATCGGATTTTTCGTTTCCTTCAATACCACAATTTCCCGGTTCCCATACTAGAGTTACTTTATTGCCTCTGGCCAGTTGCTTTATAACGGCTGTTTTTTTCGAGATATATAACTTTAAGTTGGCATTACTATTCAAGATGGCGACCGATTTAACAGCTGTCAAGTGATTTATTCTCAGTTTGGTTTGGCAATTCATCATGAATAGACTCACGCCTGAACAACGCTTGCAAATAGTGCAATTTTATTTCGAAAATAATGGTTCTGTGCGGAATACGTATCGCGCACTACGTCCATTTTATTTTGTTTAGCGATGAAGCGCACTTCTGGTTGAATGGCTACGTCAACAAACAAAACTGCCGCATTTGGAGTGAAGCTAATCCTCTAGTGTATGTCAAAACAACGTTATACCCAGAAAAATTGACTGTTTGGTGCTCTTTATGGGCTGGTGGAATCATTGGTCCGTACTTCTTCAAAAACGATGATGGCCAAAACGTTACAGTCAATGGTGATCAGTATAGAGCCATGATTACTAACTTTTTCATTCCTGAATTGAACAACCATGATGCCCAGGAGCTATGGTTCCAACAAGACGGCGCAACATGTCACACAACTCGTGCTACAATCGATTTATTGAAAGACACGTTTGGTGACCGCTAGACTACTTTCTGTGGGGCTATGTAAAGTCATTGGTCTACGCGGATAAGCCACAAACCCTTGACCATTTGGGAGACAACATTCGCCGTGTTATTGCCGATATGCGGCCACAAAAGTTGTAAAAAGTCATCGAAAATTGAACGTCCAGATTGGACTACATCCGAGCCAGCCGTGGCGGTCATATGCCAGAAATCATATTCAGAATGTAATGCCACAAGATTATCTTGCGGATAAATAAAATTCATGTCAATCGAATAATCCATCGTTGTTTTATTGCAATTTAAAGTTCTATAGCTCTAAAAAAAACACCCTTTAGTATTATGGCACTTCCATGTCAGTAAAGACCCCTGGCTATATGATTCCACGGATCTCAGAGTAGCCTGGCTGTAGGTAGTGATGTAAACACGTACCCTTTTGAGGCTTATTTTGTGACACTCTTGGGCGCAAGTATAGACTGCTAGTGTCTCGGTTTGCAAGATAGAGGGCTCACTTCCCAGGAATCTAGAGTTTCTTTTTCCAGGCTGTGCCTCTTTCTGATTTTGATCCATCGGTATACCATATGAAGGACTTTTCGTCCAAGCTATTCACAAACCATAAAATTTAATTTTCACCGAACAAGCAAGGATTCTAAAACCTCTACTCAGTTCTGTTTTATAAATTGTTTCTTTTTTATTTTATTTTTTTCTTTAACGTAATAAGTAGAGGGTTCTACTTGAGATCTTTTGATCCTAAAGAACACTTACTTCATACGTCTTTCTTATCGATTTTTGTTTTACAGGTAAAGTGGCTGATAACACTCAAACCTTGGAACAGCGGGGACGCCGTCTAGTGACATCAATACCGTTGCCACATGTCTCTCCCTCGTCGCCCCCCAGGTCCTGCAGCAAGGTCGATTTTAAGGCTATGCCGGGTATTAAATCTTTTGTCGGCGCGGCGGCCAAGGACAGGAGCCCCGCCGAGATCGAGACCTCGCTACCTTTGGTGAAACGAGACGAGCACCCGAGGGGCGAGATCATAAAGCAGTGCAGGAGCCTGGCCAACCTGCGAAGATGCGACACGTTGCTGGCGTTGACGGGCGTGTTGAAGTCGTCGTCTTCGACGAGCAGCGTCGAGCCGCTGCACCCGGTGAACAGACTGAGACCGCCCTCCGTGGGCGGGTCGAATTGTCGCCTGTGCTCCAGGTGCTCGAGCCTGCTCACCCTGGCCTCGTCCTCGAAGTACTCCCTTAACTCCTGTGCCGGTTTCGTGCCGGTCAAGGACGAGCCTAATCTGTTGTGTAAATTGTGTCTAGCCGAGGTGCCTTCCAAGGATGTTTATATGATCAAACAGTGCAATTGCTCTTTTTGCTTAGAGGTGAGTCGGATGATCTTTCGAAGAAAACAACATGAAATAAATATCGATGGTATTTGGTCATATAAGACTTGTGAGAAAAGATCTTTGCGCGAGCTTTGGTACCTTCTGGGTGCTTGGGAATGAGAACCGTTGGCGTGGTATATTGAAAAAATGGTTTTTTCAACACTTCATTCGATAAGTCCCTAGTCTAAGCAGTATCAACACATATTTTTCGCCTTGTAGAAAGATTATTCTTTGCTTTCGAAATAGGCTTCAATTTCGTCAATAACTTCTTCATTAAAGCCAAATTTCTTCATCTCCGATTGACAGAAAATATTAATTTTGCAGTCACATATCAATCAGCAATGTATTTCTTTTCCTGTCTGGCAGCAAAGTAAGAATTTTCTTGCCTAGGCAGCAAAATGATTATTCTCAATAGGAACTAAACATTTCATAAGTTATAGAACTACATAGGCTTACAACTTTGCTTCCGCCGTTTTTTCCGAAATTCGAGGCTTTATTGTGAAAAACAGGTTATACTTTTATGATTCAAAGTATTGTCCATCGCTGGCCTCTACTTTCTGTCATCTTTCGGGCAGCTTACGAATCCCGCGTTGAAAAAACTGGTCATCTTTTGAAGCGATCCACAAATCGATCCAATTTTTTACTTCTTCATAAGACCGGAAGTGCTGGTCAGCCGGGCCTTGTGCCATTGATCAAAACAAGTGATAGTCTGAGGGGGCAACGTAGGTTGGGATAGAACTTCCCATTTAAACGTGTCCCAAGTATGTCTTGACCACTTTCGCGACATGGGGTAGAGTATTGTCATGCTGTAAAATCACTTTATCATGTCTCTCGTTGTATTGCGGCCGTTTATCTTTCAATGCTCGGCTCAAACGCATTAATTACGTTCGATAACGATCGCCTGTTATTGTTTCAGTCGGTTTTAACTACTCATAATACACTACGTCGAGCTAGTCCCACCAAATACTGAGCATGACCTTGGAACTGTGAATATTCGGTTTGGCCTTCGACGTGGAAGCATGGCGGGATATCCCTATGATTTTCTGCGCTTGGGATTATCGTAATGAACCCATTTTTCGTCTCCAGTCACAATTCGATGCAGAAATCCCTTCTGTCTTTGCCTTGCAATCAGCTGATCAGAAGCAAACAAACGCCGTTCAACATCTCTCGGCTTCAACTCGTACGGCACCCAATTTCCTTGTTTCTGAATCATTCCGATGACTTTCAGGAGTTTTAAAATGGCTTGTTGCGTCACTCCCAATGATCCTGCCTATTCTTGTTGCGTTTGACTCTATTCTTGATCAAGTAATGTCTCCAATTCTGCATCTTCGAAAACCTTCTCTCTTCCACCGCCATGCTGGTCTTCGACGTCAAAAATCACCGTTCTTGAAGCGTTGAAACCATTCTCGGTACTAATAGCGACATTTGAGAGCATTCGATGAGCCTTAACGGAGAATAACTTTATGATGCAGACTCAAATCGGCTAATATTTCGATAGCGTTATGTTTACAAATACCTAACAATAAACCGTAGTGTAAAATTTGCAGTGTTTTATGTAACGGAATTTACCTTTTCAGTGTATGACAGCGTATGTTAAATATGAGATAGCGGAGGGAGCCTATGACATATCGTGCCCTGATGCACGATGCCCAGAGCAGGGAATCCTGCAACAAGATGAGATCAAAAGACTTGTAGGAGAGGAACAGTTCGAGAAACATAAAAAATATAGGTTGAACAGAGGTGAGTTACTTTTCACAGTTCAGTTTTCGCTAAGTCCATGTTGTTCACTCAAAATTTTTGGATTTCACCTCTATATAAGTGCAAAATATAATGTATGTTTGAATAAAAACATTTCTATATTCTATACTAGCTCTAAGCTTCTGAGAGGTCTCGCAGAGGCCTAGGAGAATCAGAATAAAAAAATAAACGAACAAGATTAAAATGGGTGACATAATATGGGAGTTCACCGCAGGAAGAAGAAATTCAGCTAAAACATAACGATATGTAATTATGAAATTGAGAATATGCATTGCTACAATTCCATAAAATGAAGATTTTTTCCAATAGAAATTATACAATTTAATATAGTTATAATGGCAACACTGTATTATTTTTTTTGACACTTCTTCTGTCATTTGTGTTCAGATGGTTATGCCATGAAGGATACTCTATAGTCATAGTATTGTAGACAAATTTGAAAGTGAATTTTGGCATAACCTACTGAACACAAATGACAGAAGAAATGTCAAAAAAATAATACATACAGTGTTGCCATTATAACTATTGTCCTATTGGAAAACCCTATACAATACTTTTTACCGCAGCCTTATGAATTTTTCATATATTGATATGATTTCTTCATATGATTATAAAGATTGTGATTGAAGAGAAAATAATGAAACACAGGATAAAATTGAATTTGTTTGTTTTTATTTCTTTGAAGCATAGGTATATCCTCAACTTTTGTAGAGGGTTAATTGTATCTAAAGCGATTTAAGATATTTGGCATTATTTATTATTTCTCAGAATCAGGTACACTACAAATGAGAAAGAACATTAGATAGGTATACTGGTTATTAAAAAAGTAACCCTTTTTGTGATTTTCGAATTAATCTCACACAACAGCATCCTTCATCTTCAACTCAAACGTATCCTTCTCCTTGCAGAAATAGAGGTAGATCAGAGTCGCACTTGGTGTCCCAGAGCCGGCTGTGAAACAGTCTGTACCCTGTGTCCGTCTCAGCCGTGTTTACCCCAAAGCGTGCTTTGTCCCACTTGCACGAACAATTTTTGCAGCAATTGCAAACTGGAATGGCACGAGGGCATAACCTGCGATCAGTACAGCAAACAGCTGGCGAGAGAGGGTAAGGCGGAAGAGCCCGGAATCCCTTTCGATTCTGATCTCATCAAGTGCTGTCCCATGTGCAACGTTCCTATCGAAAAAGACGAAGGCTGTGCCCAGATGATGTGCAAGAGGTGTAAGCATGTGTTCTGTTGGTATTGCTTAGCGAGCCTCGACGTAAGTTTCGATAATTACTCTTAATTTTTTTTTGTTTCTTTGTTATGGAATGGTTTTTTTGAGAAATCTGATCTAGGAGTACCTTTCATATTGCTGCGTTAGTCTGAAAAGGTTTTATAGTAATGATAGTAGTTAATTTGAACGTTGATCAGCGCCATCTTGGAGAAAGTAAAGATAATATCCAAAATTTAATACATATTCATACGTTTATCAACTCGATTACTAATAACTATAAGATTTTCCAATAAGAGTTTTCATTTTTAATATCCGGCTATCTGGGCCGCTGTCATTTGACAAGTAATGGCTGGTTTATGCACCATTCCTAAGAACTAAGAATTGAACGCTAACAAATCAATGAGGGCGTTTATGCATTTTATCTAAGGACTATGAACTAACCTAGCATTAGAAAGTTGACCAACTTTTAACTAATAGTGGATTTATGCACCAGTCCTAAGAACTAAGACTAAACCTAAGCACTAAGAACTAACCTAGCATTAGAAAAATGTCCAACTTTTGACTAATGGTAGATTTATGCACCAGTCCTAAGAACTAAGACTAAACCTAAGAACTAACACTAGCAGGCCAACTTTTGACTAATGGTAGATTTATGCACCAGTCCTAAGAACTAAGACTAAACCTAAGAACTAACACTAGCAGGCCAACTTTTGACTAATGGTAGATTTATGCACCAGTCCTAAGAACTAAGACTAAACCTAAGAACTAACACTAGCAGGCCAACTTTTGACTAATGGTAGATTTATGCACCAGTCCTAAGAACTAAGACTAAACCTAAGAACTAACACTAGCAGGCCAACTTTTGACTAATGGTAGATTTATGCACCAGTCCTAAGAACTAAGACTAAACCTAAGAACTAAGAATTAAACGCTAACAAATCAATGAGGGCGTTTATGCATTTTATCTAAGGACTATGAACTAACCTAGCATTAGAAAGTTGACCAACTTTTAACTAATGGTGGATTTATGAACCATTCCTAAGAACTAAGAATTGAACGCTAACAAATCAATGAGGGCGTTTATGCATTTTATCTAAGGACTATGAACTAACCTAGCATTAGAAAGTTGACCAACTTTTAACTAATGGTGGATTTATGCACCAGTCCTAAGAACTAAGACTAAACCTAAGCACTAAGAACTAACACTAGCAGGCCAACTTTTGACTAATGGTAGATTTATGCACCAGTCCTTAGAACTAAGACTAAACCTAAGAACTAAGAATTAAACGCTAACAAATCAATCTGGGTCGCTGTCATTTGACAAGTAATGGCTGGTTTATGCACCATTCCTAAGAACTAAGAATTGAACGCTAACAAATCAATGAGGGCGTTTATGCATTTTATCTAAGATCTAAAAACTAACCTAGCATTAGAAAGTTGACCAACTTTTAACTAATGGTGGATTTATGCACAAGTCCTAAGAACTTGGACTAAACCTAAGAACTAAGAATTGAACGTTAACAAATCAATGAGGGCGTTTATGCACGTTTCCTAAGAACTAACACTAGCAAGCCAACTGTTAACTAACAACTAAGGGCTCAGGAAAATATAGAAGTGCGCGTGTACCGCATAGAATTTCAATATTAACGAGTACCAGTTTCTATCATTTTATGTTCTTTATTCGTGTTTATCGATGAAAAGTATTAGGTGTATTTGAAAAAATTTAATTGAATTTTTTTACAATAAATATCAATGTCAAACATCAAAGTATAGAACAAATAGAAAGTAGTTCGAGCACGTGCGCATGCCTTAACTAAGAACTAACAAAAGAGTGCATAAACGCCACTGAATTCTTAGGTTTAGTTCATAGTTCTTAGGTACGGTGCATAAATCCACCATTAGTTCTTAGTTAACAGTTGGCCTGCTAGTGTTAGTTCTTAGGAAACGTGCATAAACGCCCTCATTGATTTGTTAGCGTTAAATTCTTAGTTCTTAGGTTTAGTCTTAGTTCTTAGGAATGGTGCATAACCCACAATAAATTTGAATGTTTATCAGTGCCATCTTGGAGAAAGTAGCGTTAGGATCCAAAATTTAATCTATTTTCATATGTTTTTCAGCTCGAGTACTTATAACTGTAAGGTTTTCCAATAAGAGGTTTCATTTTGAATAGCCAGTTATCTGGGCAGCTGTCATTTTTGAAGCAGTCGTCTTTTGACATTTGACAAGTAAAAACTACACCATTACTAAAAATGAAACCATACATGGTTCAACAACGCACTGAAATTGTTAAACTTGACTACAAAAATGTTGAAAAAGCACCTCTCATTGGAAAACCCTTTATATCGAGTTATTTTGAAACTATCCCAATTTATGGTTATTGTTGATTTGAAAAATTCAGCATGTATTCAATTTTTTTGCAGGACGACTTTCTTCTACGACATTATGACAAAGGTCCTTGTAAAAACAAACTGGGACACTCCAGAGCCTCGGTTATGTGGCACAGGACTCAGGTGATAGGAATATTTGCTGGTTTTGGAATTTTGCTACTTGTGGCCTCACCCTTATTACTTCTAGCCGCTCCCTGCATAATATGTTGCAAGTGTCGAATATGCAACGCAGGAAATACTAAAATGGATAACGAGGAATCCTCATCCTCGGAAAGACTTTGAGTGTAATTGAAACTTATGAATATATTGTTGAAATTTATTGATATGAATAAAATTATTTTGTTAGATGAAGTCAAGGTTAACAAATATGTTGATGAGAAATTATTACGATATTTATTATTGGATTACCTGTTTCGTGTTTGAATTATGTATATATTAACTATGGGACTGCAATTCAAATGTCTTTTTATCAAGCACTATGTTAAATTATAACACTTATATGAATCAAATAATAAAAACACTTTTCGAAGTGTATACTTGTTCCAACTGTTGTTTTGATGCTATTCCAACAAGAATTTTATTTTCCAATATCTGGAGATTTACACACAAATCATCACTCTGCTAAATTATTACATTTTATTTGATCTTAATGGTCTTTCAGGAAACATATTATGGCGTATAGGTGTTCAGGATTAGAGATTCTTTCTAATATAAAATCTTATCTGATCATTAATGCGCTAATATATGGCGCCAAGTTTTTTCTATATGATTGGCCTATATCTAGGACATCTAGGAAAAGTAGCTCGAACTAAGCTGTCGTAATGATGTATAAGCTACAGAATTCTATTCGCAGTTGACTGCGCCGAGAGGAAATTCAGTAAATTTTGTACAGATGGCACTTAAGACAATTTTCCAACAAAATTCGAAATTACAGTATTATTTGGGGGCTTCTAGGGAGGAACTGATT
Organism: Harmonia axyridis; assembly: GCF_914767665.1. Classification (NCBI taxonomy): domain Eukaryota; kingdom Metazoa; phylum Arthropoda; class Insecta; order Coleoptera; family Coccinellidae; genus Harmonia; species Harmonia axyridis. Next base: position 4,122,332 of record NC_059502.1, read on the forward strand.
GAAAATACGAATACAGCTTGAAAAATATCAAGTTTTAAAGTCGATCGGAATCCAAAACTTTTTTTGGCGAAAAAATATCCAAGGTTATAGTCTTGGTTTTTTCCGAAAAATCGACCGATCGAATTCGGACATTTTATGACATTTTCAGAGGGTTTCGGGGTCGTAGACTACGAATTAGGCATCCATTCTCGCCAGAAAAATTTTTCTACACCTTAAAAGCATAGTTTTCACACAACTGTAATGTCTTACTTGTGGGGCATGCGTACCCACTTTAAAAGCTTCGGATTTTGCCCACCAGAGGGCGTAGTAAACCCATTTTGAAAGCGTTCCCACAAAATTCGAAATAACTCAATTTTGGAGTCTTTTAGGGAGTAACTGACTTCAAATAGGAATTCAGCATGAAAAATGCTTGATAATATCAAGTTTTGAAGTCGATCGGAATCCAAAACTTTTTTTGGCGAAAAAATATCCAAGGTTATAGTCTTGGTTTTTTCCGAAAAATCGACCGATCGAATTCGGACATTTTACGACATTTTCAGAGGGTTTCGGGGTCGTAGACTACGAATTAGGCATCCATTCTCACCAGAAAAATTTTTCTACACCTTAAAAGCATAGTTTTCACACAACTGTAATGTCTTACTTGTGGGGCAAGTGTACCCATTTTACAAGCTTCAGATTTTGCCCACCAGAGGGCAGATCAAACTCTCTAAAAAATTCCTCTTACAAAACTCAATTTTGGGGGGCTTCTAGGGAGGAACTAATTGGAAATAGGAAATCAGCAGGAAAAATTCTTCATAATATTGAATTTTGATGTTGATCTGTTCTGAATTGAAGATTTCTGGTAATATCAAATTCTGAAGGTGATTTGATTAGAAACTTTTCGTAAAATATTACCATAAGACTTTTTTTTCTAGCATTCGCCTATATTGCGACATCTAGGAAAAGAAGCTCAAACCAAGCTTTAGGAATGACTTATACGTTACAGGATTCTACTTGTGGTTGGCGGCGATAACATAAAGTTCAGTAAATTGCGTATAGATGGCATACAAGTAAATTCTATAGTGAATTGAATTTTCGGAACTTTTAAAGAAAAACTGACCCAATTGATGTGCCATCACTTCTTTTTATATTAGATCTGAGCGCAAAGACCTATTCAAACTGATAATTTAATATCTCTTAGACCGTAAGGATTAAGGTTCTCATCTGTAAAAAAATTACCAATATTTGAATTTTCTAGCAAGCACTATTTTTTAATTTTTTGTTATAATTCCAAAACTAACAACCATAAGATTTCAAATGACAGCTACAAAAGAAAAAATCCAATGGAATCAAACTACTTTATTTGAAAAGGATTAATTAAAACATATCACTAAAGTTCTATCGTTAAACATCAACAAAACTTACTAATAATTATTGAATTGAACAATCTAAAATCTATTACACAGTAATCACATTTAGATGAATATCACAAATTGGAAAAGGCTTCCTCTTGTATAATACAGCATTTTGTATAACAATTGGTTTTTCCAGTCAGATCGCACATTCTGCATAAAGGTTTATTATTTTTTTTAATCATTAAAGCAATCACAATATGCAGAAAAATTTTATTGGTGAATCGATATTTGTACTTCTGAATTTTAAAAAATTGAATTCATCATTTCGATATAAAAAATCAATTGTTTGACGCTACACTCATTCATAAAGATAAAATATGCTAAAAATTAAAAACAACGAAACTAATTGAGTAACCTAAGTAGGTACATGAAAAGAATTATTCATACATTGATTGCAAAACTTTATTCATGAATTTTAATTCATTTGACTAGAAAGCCTCAACAAATCAGTGAAAAAAAATAATCGTATCACCTAAATTCATCGGTGATACAACAAAAATTATTAAATTGAACCATCACAGCAACGATAAATTTTTTTGAAACGAAAATTAACAAAAGGTTCAAAATAAGAAAAGAAATGTAATACAACAGATCCAAATAATCGAAATCAGTTTCAAATTTGTTGAAACTTATGGCGAATATGTCTTATATTAATGCTGAGATCATTACGTTTGTTGAACTTGGTTCGAATATAAAATAAATAGACTTCTCTTCTAGAAAACGGGAACTTCCAGCTTCTCAACATACTCCTCAATTAAGCAATCGATTCGAATTTTTTATGAATTTTGGGCAAGAGTATAAGTTGTCAGGGCGTGTAAAAAAGAAAATTTAACACCCCGAAGGTCAGTTGTATACACAATTTGAAATTTAGTCTAAAAAGAAATTTTTTTAAGATGTAAATAAGAAACTTGAAAAAATCTTCAGGATTTTTAAATTGGGAAAGTTAGCTTTATTTTCTCAACGTCTATCAGTTTTCCAAAGTTAATTTTGCCACACATGCCATCATAAATGTTGAGTTTTTATTCACAACTAAATTTTTATTCTTTAGTATCTTTACTTTATGAACTTTTTAACTTTAATTTTATTCTGAAGTGGACGTTGAAAAAATTCAATTTAGCGCCAATAAAATCTCCGTTCCTCTTGGAACATAAATACCTACTCACCAAAAGGAATTGAACAAACGAGCGATTCTGGAAAAATATTTAATAGCCGAGAAGAATATTAATTTGGAAAAACTAATTATAAAAATTCAAATAAATATATTATAACGCACCTAAAATCAACGCTGAAAATATATAGATTATTTGGACTTGATTAGAGAACATTCGAAAAATTTGGTCTGGAATAAATTAATCAACTTCAATTATCCTGCGAAAAAGTTTTTATACATTTTTAAATAACGGTGACAATTCATTATTGGATATTTTTGCTTCGAAAAAAAAATAAAAAAAAATCAATGATTGACTCCTTTACAATGATATGTCTAAGTTGTTCAGATCAGAGCCCTTTTTCATGATGTACTTCCTTAACTTACAGACCGATATAAAAAAATAACGTCAATTTGGTTTGAGAGAACTATTTTTTTTTTGTTTTCGACAAGGACTTTGGCTTGAACTGGGAAAAACCCTTTGAAGTGATACCATCTCTCTAGGAATCATCTTTGAAACGTTCCCTATTGTCAATTTATACTTAATTGGCGTTTTGTGCATTCATTACAAGTAGTTATATAATTTTCGTAAACCACATGAAATTCCATAAGCATGTTCTCGAACTGACAATTGATAACCACCATAGTATGGCTCCGTTCACATCTCAACTTCTTGTCATGTATTGATTAATAGTCCTCATGGAGTACAGGAGTTCCCCTTGCATCCTAGCTTCTAGCACCATTAGATTCACATGCACCTAAAAAAAATTATTAGGTTAACACCACAATTAGCTGATGCGAACAGGATTCACAAAACTGTGTGTAGCTAAAAAACTATTCTGGTAAGTTTCTCTAGAAAAATTGAAAATTGCCATCTAGTTTTTTAGTTATCATTACTTCAGCCCATCAGTTAATTACTATACCGAACAAAACTGACTTCAGTCTCTGTACCTTTTTAGGTAGTTTATAAAAATTCCGCAAGAGGTCACTTTACGTGGATGAATTTTTAGATAATATCGATATTACTTCCAGGATGACGCTGATGAACGTTTTACTATTATATGTCTTCATTTAATGTTGAAATTTTTTGTGATATCCCCTGAAATTATTTGAATTGTTTCAAATAATGAGTTTTCCGATAGCGATGATACGATTTAAAAATATGTATCTTTCTATGATTACATGACATAACCTACTGAACACTAATGACATAAGAAATGTCAAAAAATAATACACAATGTTGCCATTTTGGATTGCGTCATAGAGTAATAAACATAATAGGGGAAGTATACGCAATTTTTACATGTCCCCAACATGGTTAGATTACGTTGTCGGATTGTGGTATATTTTCGAATCCACAATTTTACTATATCGTTATGAAGGTATATTATATTGAATGAGATATATTTATTTGAGTGATTCTCGATTAAATATGTAAATTTGAATATTTGGAATCCGATATTTTTCCTAATTGTCGAATTTATAATAGCAGAATATTCATTATTTTTATTTAGGTTTGGCAACTTTTGCTCTCCTAGTGTCATCGGTTGTTTCAAGTCGTTTGGCGCGCTTGAAGTTTGTTTTCCGAATTTCTGATATATTTAGGTATTTATTTCAATATATTTTGAGTTAATATGAAACGTTGATTCACTTTGGGACATAAGAAGTGCGTTCTTTTAGGAGAAACTGGCGAATTGAGTGAAATATCGTATCACTGATATGTTGTAATTTCCGCGCGCTTCTTGTCAAATTTGATAGTTCGTGTTGGGGACAAAATTTGCTTACTGAAAATGACATATGCTTCCTCTATCTATGTTTATCACTCTGAGGATTGCATCAACCCTTTTAACAACAATTTTAATTTAGCAAAATTCTTCGGAAAGACAAAAACAATTGAATGAAAGTATTTCAAATAGAAAAATTATTCATAAGTGAAAAAACTGGCTTGTTTTTTATTTTGAACAAGTTATATAGCGACTTAACCTTATAATAATAAGTAGAAGAGATAGTCTTACCTTCTCACTGTGTTTAAATTCTCTGAGTACCCTGTCGTAGTCCTTCTTGGTGACCCTTTCGGGATAACAGCAGGCGCTCTTGATGAAAGCCTTGAGGGATCTCTCCAACAAGGCGTTTATTTCCCCGTAATCGTAATCATCGTGTCTTATTCCTAGTAAGCACTGTAGGTAGTTCCAAATGGCACGCCTGAATCGGGATGTGTCCACATCTGTTCGTCCACCCATGGTATAGTAAGTTAAATTGTACGCAGTCTTGAATTTGTCATCCAGCAAGTTGCCAACATCGTTATATAATCTGGAAGTAAAAAAAAAATCAATGTGGTGAAAGTTACTTATAATGAAATTTCTAATCGATTGATTCGACCAATTTATTTTATTTTGTTACAATTCCTCTAATTGTAACGGGTGTTTTTTTTCGAGGTATATAACTTTGAGTTGGCATTACTGTTCAAGATGGCGACCGATTTAACAGCTGTCAAGTGATTTATTCTCAGTTTGGTTTGGCAATTCATCATGAATAGACTCACGATCATCAAGTAAGGCGTAGATTCGTCGAATGGGCCCAAAATGAGATCGCCGTTGTTCCCGATTTTCATAAGAGAATTTTGTTTAGCGATGAAGCGCACTTCTGGTTGAATGGATACGTCAACAAACAAAACTGCCGCATTTGGAGTGATGCTAATCCTCAAGTGTATGTCGAAACACCGTTACATCCAGAAAAAATGACTGTTTGGTGCGCTATATGGGCTGGTGGAATCAATACGGACCATTGATTCTTGATTGATTCTTCAAAAACGATGATGGCCAGAACGTTACAGTCAATGGTGATCGATAAAGAGCCATGATTACTAACTTTTTCATATCAGAATTGAACAACCATGATGTCCAGGAGCTGTGGTTCCAACAAGACGGCGCAACATGTCACACAGCCCGTGCCACAATCGATTTATTGAAAGACACGTTTGGTGACCGCCTAATTTCACGTTTTGGACCTGTGAATTGGCCTCCAAGATCTTGTGATTTAACACCGCTAGACTACTTTCTGTGGGGCTATGTAAAGTCATTGGTCTATGCGGATAAGCCACAAACCCTTGACCATTTGGAAGACAACATTCGCCGTGTTATTGCCGATATACGGCCACAAATGTTGGAAAAAGTCATCGAAAAATGGACGTCCAGATTGGACTACATCCGAGCCAGCCGTGGTGGTCATATGACAGAAATCATATTTAAAATGTAATGCCACAAGATTATCTTGCGGATAAATAAAATTCATGTCAATCGAATAATCCATCGTTGTTTTATTGCAATTTAAAGTTCTATAGCTCTAAAAAAGCACCCTATATGTCTTTCAATAATTTTCTCCGGTAACTTTACAAAACATCCAATGAATCCAACTCGTAGGACTTTTTCTTCTTCAAGATAAAATCCTCATATTTCACGTTCTATCAGTAATTAGTTGTAAAAATAACACATTGTGCACATGAATAATTCAGACGAAAATAACGGTGACAAAAAATCCTCTATCTTCGATTCTCATTTCCTATTTATCTAATGTATTATGTGCCCAGTAAAAATATTCAAATATCTATCAGTTATTAGTCATAAACAAATAGATATTATTACACATGACAACGATAACGATATTTGCATTAAGGATGTAATCTTTTTAAGGACGCGTACTCGAAAATAACATCGTTTTGGATCATAAAAATAGTAACTAAGTTGTTTTTCATTAGCGATTTGTCACTTAAAAAAAGATTTCACCGAAAACAAGAGTTAGGTACATAATTTCTTTGAAATGAACACTCAAGTTCGTATAGGTAGAAGTGGATACAGTCCTTAAATGACATATGTAACCTTCACCCCAAGGTCAAGGCTATAAGTAGGCTTGCAGACGCAGGTACTGTGATTATCACTCGAGTATGTAAAGTGATGACAATTAAATTTGGAAGGCAAAATATGATAATCTATGATGAGTAAACGAGATGATAAAGAAAACCAGCATCCAGAAAACCTTCACTACGATGCTAAGTAGAAAAGAAGATTGGGCAAGGGATTCCACAATACTAGCTCAAAAGAATGATGCACAGATGGTTTTAAAACTAAGACTGGCACTTGTACCAAATGCTCACTATCGTTTGGCCACTGTCCAAGTGTCTTTGAGGCAGAGATACTTGCAATCGAATGATGAACCTACTAAGAGCTATCAGAAATGTGATAGAGCGATACATTCTGACAGCCAGGATGCAATAAAAGCATTGAGCTCACATATCATACATTCTGAAATGGTATTGGAGTACTGGAGGAAACTAAATGAAATAGGCAAGAATAACAAGGTCTGTTTAGAGGCCAACACACTTGCCAGAAAAAGAGCACATTCTTCTTTCATTGGCCCAGAACCTTTCTGTGATAAAGGTAAACGTGCCTACTTGAAAGAGTTTCAGGAAAAGGAAAAAACCGAAAGATAAACACTCTGGTGGAATCTTCCTGGTTTGGATCATTCCAAAAAGTTTCTTAAGAAATTAGAAACTTTGATACTGCGAGATCTAAGGAGTACCTGGATCTTAGCAAGAATATGCTAGACCTCCTCACTGGATTCCTTACAGGGTATTGCTGACTCGGGAAGCATCTCATGAGGATGAGTGTAGCAGAAAATGACGAGTGCAGAATTTGTTGGGAGGAGGAAAAATCACCTCGCCATCGCTAGCCAACGCAAAAAAAGCTTTGGACAAGATACTTGTAGAAGTGAGGAGGTAACATAGCCTCCTTGAAGCCATCCCAGATACTGGAGTTGATCAGAACTCAGGAACTGGAGGGCGAGCTGTAGGGCAAGAACATCTCTAATGAAGGACCAATAGACCATAAAATCACGGTGTAATAAATCCTTCCTTAAACCTACAATCTACCATGAAGAGCAAACTTTGCCTCAAGGCAACTACTGTCAGTCTTCCTGTAGGCGCATGCGCCACTTACAACAACAAGTCAAAACATAAACAGATGCCAAACCTCACCTATTAACAGTGGAAAACCCATGATCGTCCCAGGAGTAGTCCTGAACCCTGAAGGTGCTTATGTTCTTCTGATCAACCCTCTTAGCGAAGTCCTGATAGTTGAAGTTTGGCTCTTCGACGAAACAGGTTATGTCAGCGGGTGTGTCGTGTGGTTCAGCCCCCACTACACCTATCTCGGCCGACTGGGTCTCGATGTTCTCGAACCTCTTGGCCAATTCCACAGGGGTGCATTCTTGGGTCTGCTCGGAAAGCTTCTTCATGCGTTGCATCAGGTCCACTATGGCCACCTCCGGTTCAGTGGTGGGGGATGGTGGACTGGCGTATGCGTTGCTGGTCTCTGAAAGGGTGTTTCGATTAATAAGAGATAGATGGCGCAATGTTTGAACATGTGGTGTATTTTAGGAATTTTGAAGTATGGAAAGGCTCATTTATCTCTGGATAATTATAGATTATGGTGTGCAAGGATTGTTGTCAGATCTTTCCTTTTTCCGGAATAATAATGAACTTTATAATTTTTTGCCTTTTGAAATCCTTTAGAAATACTGAATATTTCTCATGTAATGTTCCCTATAGCTAAATGCCATAATTTTGGATTATAGCTATATTTATAATATCTTCACCGAAGTACTGTAGGAGATTTTATAGGAGAACTGGAAAACCCAGTGCCACACTTATAAAGGGTGTTTTTTTTTTCGAGGTATATAACTTTAAGTTGACATTACTGTTCAAGATGGCAACCGATTTAACAGCTGTCAAGTGATTTATTCTCAGTTTGGTTTGGCAATTCATCATGAATAGACTCATGCCTGAACAACGCTTGCAAATAGTGCAATTTTATTTCGAAAATAATGGTTCTGTGCGGAATACGTATCGCGCACTACGTCCATTTTATTTTGTTTAGCAATGAAGCGCACTTCTGGTTGAATGGCTACGTCAACAAACAAAACTGCCGCATTTGGAGTGAAGCTAATCCTCAAGTAATAATAGTAATAGTAATAATGTTTATTTCATGATTAGTCTACATTCAAAACAAAATACAGTCATTTTACAATGTAAGAAAATATTGAAAGAAAAAAAAGAAAATCGTGTATGTCGAAACACCGTTACATCCAGAAAAACTGACTGTTTGGTGCGCTTTATGGGCTGGTGGAATCATTGGTCGGTAATTCTTCAAAAACGATGATGGCCAGAATGTTACAGTCAATGGTGATCGGTATAGAGCCATGATTACTAAGTTTTTCATTCCTGAATTGAACAACCATGATGTCCAGGAGCTGTGGTTCCAACAAGACGACGCAACATGTCACACAGCTCGTGCCACAATCGATTTATTGAAAGACTCGTTTGGTGACCGCCTAATTTCACGTTTTGGACCTGTGAATTGGCCTTCAAGATCTTGTGATTTGACACAACTAGACTACTTTCTGTGGGGCTATGTAAAGTCATTGGTATGCGGATAAGCCACAAACCCTTGACCATTTGGAAGACAACATTCGCCGTGTTATTGCCGATATACGGCCACAAATGTTGGAAAAAGTCATCGAAAATTGGACGTCCAGATTGGACTACATCCGAGCCAGCCGTGGCGGTCATATGCCAGAAATCATATTTAAAATGTAATGCCACAAGATTATCTTTCGGATAAATAAAATTCATGTCAATCGAATAATCCATCGTTGTTTTATTGCAATTTAAAGTTCTATAGCTCTAAAAAAACACCCTTTAGGTAGAGTTTTTTAATAAGTGCTTCTTTGTTTCACAAAATGAGAAATATTAATACTGCTTCCACATATATCTACATGGTTACAAAAGCATCAACCTTTCAAGTGCCATTAATTCTTTTAGAAAACTTCCTGTGGGGAAGGTAGAGAAATATCGAGGTCTACCACAATTATTGTGAAAACAGAAACATATCCCAATAACATGGTGATCTTTTAAATTAGAGGGACTTGCTATACACAAATGCGGGTCATTTAGCATTGATGAAATGCCAGCATATCCGTTTTATGTTTAAATGTTTTCGATTTCTATGAATAATCATAGATAAGACTCTAGATTTAAAACTAACAGGAGTAGTTAATGATTTTAAGCAATGTAAGTAGAGAACCATTTCAAGGGCATTATTCTGTCTCATGAATTATTTGTGACTGTATAAATTTTCTTATTCTAGAAAACACAAGAAATTTGCAGATTATTGTTTGTAAATAGAGTGTGCTTGGAATTCTTGAATATTGATGCCTTCCAAGAAAACAAAGATCATAGGCTTCTGAATGAATATTTTCGATATTTGAGCATTTCTTCGTAACAGGATATATAACGGGTGTTATTTTAGAGCTATAGAACTTTAAATTGCAATAAAACAACGATGGATTATTCGATTGACATGGATTTTATTTATTCGCAAGATAATCTTGTGGCATTACATTTTAAATATGATTTCTGGCATATGACCGCCACGGCTGGCTCGGATGTAGTCCAATCTGGACGTCCAATTTTCGATGACTTTCGATGACGCATATCGGCAATAACACGACGAATGTTGTCTTCCAAATGGTCAAGGGTTTGTGGCTTATCCGCATAGACCAATGACTTTACATAGCCCCACAGAAAGTAGTCTAGCGGTGTTAAATCACAAGATCTTGGAGGACAATTCACAGATCCAAAACGTGAAATTAGGCGGTCACCAAACGTGTCTTTCAATAAATCGATTGTGGCACCAGCTGTGTGACATGTTGCGCCGTCTTGTTGGAACCACGGCTCCTGGACATCATGGTTGTTCAATTCAGGAATGAAAAAGTTAGTAATCATCTCTCTTTTTCTGGATGACACGGTGTTTCGACATACACTTGAGGATTAGCTTCACTACAAATGCGGCAGTTTTGTTTGTTGACGTAGCCATTCAACCAGAAGTGCGCTTCATCGCAAAACAAAATAAAATGGACGTAGTGCGCGATACGTATTCCGCACAGAACCATTATTTTCGAAATAAAATTGCACTATTTGCAAGCGTTGTTCAGGCGTGAGTCTATTCATGATGAATTACCAAACCAAACTGATAATAAATCACTTGACAGCTGTTAAATCGGTCGCCATCTTGAACAGTAATGCCAACTTAAAGTTATATACCTCGAAAAAAAAAAACACCCTATACTAACTGACAATGAAACTGCAACACCCAGAAAGAGCTGTTAAAATTTCAATTTTTTTTTGGTGAAACATAGATAGTATATCAAGTAAATTATTGAAATTGGAGAATTTTTTTATTCAAATATTGTATTCAAATCTTTAACAGCTCCTTCAGGGTGTTTCAATTTCTTCATCAGTTAGTATATATTATGAAACTGGAAAATTTATTATCATGTTTTCACTGAATCGGCAGCCAAATTTTCGGCAGGACTACGCTGGCTGAGTCACTAGTGAAATACAAAAATGACAGGGTGGCCGAATTTGTGAACTCATACGAAAACTATGCTCATAAAGACTTTTACGACCGTTTTCATATCGGGAAACGCTCATTGTACCACAATATGCCATCAAGCTTTATGTCACAACAATTTTTGTTTTTTGCCGGTCAGTGTAATAAACTGTGAAATAAGGACGCAAGGACAAAGCCTCGATAAAATGAATTATGGCTCATTAATTCAGTTTCAATAACATGAGTATTTTTAGGCTGTAGAACAATGTCCATTACAATTCACCTTATACTATGCTAGACGACAAGTAATAATGAGATGTATTTTTTAAAAATACACGTTTTATGGATACCGATACTTAAGTTATTCGCTTGGTATGATTGTGTAAGGAACTTGAAAAAATTCGTGGAATTTCCTTTACTGTAAACAATAAATGTAGAGAGTTTTCCAATGGTAGGTTTCATTTTGATACAGAAAAACGTAGATATGGGTTACAGCAGCCATATTCTCAGTTTTTCTTGAGTGACGCACACGATTTCGATTTTTCACATTACTAACTTATACCAACAGCTCAAATTTTTCTACCAGTTTCACCAGTGCCGGCCGAGAAGGCTTAGGATTATCGTAATGAACCCATTTTTCGGCTCCAGTTACAATGCGATGCAGAAATCCCTTTCGTCTTTGCCTTGCAAGCAGCTGTCTACAAGCAAACAAACGCTGTTCAACATCTCTTGGCTTCAACTCTTACGAAACCCAATTTCCTTGTTTCTAAATCATTCCCAGGCGTTTTGAAATGGCTTGTTGCGTCACTCCCAATGATCCTGCCTGTCAATTCTTGTTGCGTTTGACACGAGTCTTGATCAAGTAATGCCTACAATTCTGCATCTTCGAAAACCTTCTCTCTTCCACCGCCATGCTGGCCTTCGACGTCAAAATCACCTTTCTTAAAGCGTTAAAACCACTCTCGGCACGTTCTTTCACTAATAGCAGTCTCAGCATAGTTATTTGAGAGCATTCGATGAGCCTCAACCGCAGATTTCTTGATATTGAAGCAAAAAATTAAAACCTCCAGCGAATGTGAATAATTTGGCTCGAAAACTGACATGTTTAATCGAGAATAACTTCATGATGCAGATAAAAATCGACTAATATTTCGATGGCGTTATTTAAACAAATACCCAAGCTAATGTATGACACCTAATACTCCACAACGATCCGAAAGTGCTTTAGTTTTGCGAACTAGTGTTTCTAGTGAATTTCAACATTTTCAACGCGTTTTTGAAGCGTGTATCTTTCCAGTTTTAGTAATGGCGTAGTTTTTACTTGTCAAATGTCAAAATATGACATCTTCAAAAGTGACAGCTGCCCAGATAGCGGGCTATTCAAAATGAAACCTCTAATTGGAAAACTTATTTTCTGAATATTATTATAATTCTTACCCGGCCTAGTCGATTGCCTCAGCACGTTCCTGGGATATCCCTCAGCAGCTACGCACTCAGCCTCTGCCTCCTTCATCTTCTCGCTGTAATACCTGTAAGCGCCCTCTTGGTCCACTTCCTGGTTCACACCGCAGGAGAAGACAAAAGAACAGAGCGAATGGAAATGGGCCAGAATCACGATGGCGTGCACCAGTTCACCCAGAGACCAGCTGTCCTTGCCGCATTTCGTTAATTTCTGAAAATAAATCAGACCGTTGATGCGAGGAATGCCATTGTGTATTGTGGCGAAATTGAAATTTTTTTTTTTATAAGGACGTTGACTTTCGACAAGGTAGAAAATTACAAGGTTCCAACGAGTGTGATGATAATAAAAGGTTTTCCAATGGGAATGATACGATTTGAAATGGTTGTAGTGGCAACACTGCATTATTTTTGACATTTTTTATGTCACTTGTGTTCAGTAGGTTATGTCATTTCATCATGGAAAGATAATAATTAAATGACATAACCTTCTGAACACAAATAACATAAGAAATGTCAAAGAAATAATGCACAGTGTTGCCATTATAACCATTTCAAATTTTGCCATTCCTATTGGAAAACACATTAGCACCTGCTGACTAATCCTGTTTAACTCAGTTCATTTTAAACATACGATTCCAACTTCAATTATAATAGATAAATAGTTAAAAAAATATTAGAAATGAAATCTTCTAGTTCATTTTCCTTCAGCAATCGAAGGAAAATATCGTTTCCAGACAGTCAAAACAATACTTTTACTGCTTAGAAAACAAATTTTCACATTATATGCCGAACGTTTATCAGTAAACTGAAAGATTAATTATGATTCATTCAGATTCTAATGAAATCAATACTTTACATAAATGCTGATAAACATGTGCATAGCAGATTAAAATTAAATCGTGAACAACCAAAACCAAATATTAAAACGAGTTGTATAAAAACGTAGAATCAGAATAAGTACATTCACAAAACAAACTTTAGAAATTGCCCGCTTTTGTGTGCGTTTTCAAAGCAGGTACAGTTGGGATCTCTGATACGTCATCAGTGACGTCACGCCTTTGCCTTAGCTTAACTTGGCTTACGCAATAAACGATCACATTTCTAAAACCATAAATGCAAATTCTACATTTAATATTATAATTTTTTGAAAGGATTGTTGATATCTTTAAACCATATTAACACTATTTATTCTGATGAATGTCAGTGAACAAAACGCTGAAAAATTGACGACAAACCTACAAGATGCATCAGACAATTATTATTCATCACACCAGTCAATTTTTATTGCGATAATCTCCAATCTAATCGGAATATCAAATCAATTGGTTCTCCTTCTCTACAATCGTACCGAAGCATCTTTCACACACTATTTCGCCATATCGCAATTAAAATACTCACCTCTATGTGGCCTTTGTTCAGCAGCCAAGGTCGATGTGCCAATATTTTGTTGATTTCATACAGATTCCTCAATTTTTGGGGTATGAAACTGAGTCCTTTCAGCCAGCTCTGGTCTCCGCCTTGCAGGATGAACTCTTGCTTCTGCAGACTGATCAGATAGCTGCACTGGTGTCTCCCTGCAGCCTGCAACAAGTTGGATAATCGTCATATAACAGAAAGAGCGTTTTGAATTACAGAAAGTTGATTATTTCAACTTTCAACGAAAGATCTGTCACTTTATGAAAGTCGTCTAGTTGGGGGATAGAGGTAGCATAGGGCGCCATCTGTTGGCAGCTCGGTAGAAAATGCTTATTATTGAATTTTTTTGAATAACTCGAGAGAATATGATAAATAGGAGCAATAAACAACAAGAATTCTTACCATAATTGCAATATAGTGCCTATATTCGTAGGGCAATGGTCCATCACCTCTCAGAATGAAGTTCTGGGTCTTAATAAAATGGTCCAAATACGTAGGATGATATCCCATCACCTGACTGACATGGTCCAATCGATTCGTTTGCAGAAAGGTGTCTGCAAATAGTGTTTGCGTCTGAAAAATAAAAAAAAAATTGAAATCAGCGAAGTTGTAAAATGAACTATTTTTGTGGATTATTTCTATTAATAAACCTTTAGAATTCGAGGCGCTCCATTAAACTTGTGCCGACATTTTTGTGTTTATGGTGTGATAGCGTTTATACCTAAAAATATCCCATATCTCGAAAATTATGCAAAATATACCTATAAGTAACATTAAATTCACAAGAATTCAAGGAGGCGCAAAAACCCATCGTTTGTCAATCTTATCGTTCTAAATATGAACGCCAAAAATGATCAAAATATTCCAATAATTACTATTATTTTCAAGTATATTTCAATTATTTTACATTTGATTTTAGATCCACAAGGTGTCGCTGCATAACCACAGAATGCAAAGATTACAGATCTCTATTTTCACCAGATACATAAGAGAGAGCATAGATTAATGGTTTCCAAGAAAAGCAGTGAACTGATATATTTTGATTCGTATTTGGCATTCTACTCCGATTTCTGCAGATCTACCGATGACATTAAACAAAAAAAAAACATTAAAAACATCTGTGAAGAATTGTATCTCAATATCGTCGACAGTAATCTATTTATTCTTGACGAATATGTGGCTCATTTCACATTTCTTATCGCTTTAAAATTCACACCAGTAATGATTCATCTAGTTCATAACAATGTGTTTACTTCCACCGTGAAGAAAAAAAATGTTGATAGTTCCAAAGATACATGGATGGAATGTTCGAAAAAAACAATTAGATCACGAGATGAAAATATCAACGTCAACACGTACGAATGCAGTTTCAAGGTTTTAAAACAGATTCGAAATCTAGAAAATGTTGAAATTATTTGTTCCAATTCACAAATCAACCAATATTTACGGATTATGTAAGGATTTCTTATCGACCTCAG
Organism: Harmonia axyridis; assembly: GCF_914767665.1. Classification (NCBI taxonomy): domain Eukaryota; kingdom Metazoa; phylum Arthropoda; class Insecta; order Coleoptera; family Coccinellidae; genus Harmonia; species Harmonia axyridis. Next base: position 4,137,672 of record NC_059502.1, read on the forward strand.
ACACCAAAACAACTTATGAATGCACAACATGGACGTAGAACCCTGGAAAACACTGCAATTTTTATCGCAGAATATTTCAATGTGTATGGAAAAATTTTTCCTTTCCAAGGAATTTTTGGAGGGTTTTTCCAGTTAACGAATTTAAGCGCAGTTTCAAATTCGATACCATCCTGGAAATTTCAAGTTTTATGGTTTTTCCATTCGAGAATTGACATGTTTACGGCCGGATGGACATAAACATTAAATTTGATACTTTCAAAACAATTTCAGCCTTGCAACTAGAAAAATATCACCAAAGATCAAAACTTAATCAATTATTGAGTCCTAAACATATGATTTCAAACTAAATAATGACTCATTACAAAACTATGACACTCATATACCATTAGAAAACAAATATAGATCGAAAAAATAATATTTTCGTGTGATGATAAGATTCTATAGCTTTGTAGGTACATTTTATGTGTAAACATCTTGAAGTAGTGTATGTTAATTGTTATCTATTATTTTTTCTTCAGGTTTTATTGTTTCTATTTGTTTACTTCTCTGAATATGTATGCACCTATATTGTTGATCACTAATCTATATTTATCTATTGCCTGTATTTCATTTTCTTACATTTATTTATGGCTACCGATTTCAAGATTTTATACCATTCAGAATAAGTTTGGTTTGGTGTATATCAGTCTGTGTGTGTCCAAAAATTCTTATAGTAAACCTAACTTCTAGAATTAATCGTCTGTTAACGAAAAAGGTTGAATTTTTAAGAATACTAGTAATTAACTAACTAGTAACTTGTTATTTTTACTAAATGAAGAAATATTATTATTAAAAAATGTTTTTTTGGTTATACCTGGGACTTATTGAGTGAAGAGCTAGTTATTCTATGGAAGACAAAATTTCCAACAAATCAAAGATCGTAAAATAGGTCTTTCCATTTTTGAGTTATAAATGGTTAAATAGATTACTTGAATTTTGTATTATTCGATGAAAATTAAAATGTCCCTCCCTTCATTCTAGTCAATATAGACGAAAAAAAAATGCTTCCAAATAATGCAACTACAAGAATTCAAGATTTAGTGAAAGACCATTCAGGTCTCGACCCTCTGATATGAATACGATAAGGATAACAGCCATACGCTTCATTATCATTGAATTATTGATTAAATTGCAGCCAATAAGATTGGATCATCCAACAAAACTTCTTTGTTCCAATCCATCATCACCAAGATCTCAGAAAATCCATCATGCGTGAAAACAATTCAGTACGTCTCTGTTCTTTAGCAGCACACATTCCATTATACGCTCGAAAAACATATGAAATCCATTAGAAATGGTCACATGCATTACACTGACGACAGTAAACCCAAGTAGGAATTTTTACTGAACATCTAGAAAAAATGTAATCATAAGTTCAGTTCTCTCGGGAGTAATGAAAATAAGATAGGACAAAAAAAGTTCTAGATTTAGATAAGGTATCAGGAGGATGTGTTTTCAGATTGCCTTTTGCAGTATTTCGTTTGAGATTCTTGTTTTCGTTTATTATTTTCAAAAATGAACGTTTCGCATCGTTCAAGTAGAGAACCAACTTGGACTGTTCAATTTTTCCATTAAAATGGTGTCAAGATGAATAATTTTCGATGAAAATTGAGAATTTCATCAAACCAGATCTGGTAAATATAGATGAAAACATTGAAAACAAAGAGACATGTTTTTCGTGTATTAATTTCAAAAATGACTATCGTTCGACGAAAGAACTTGCCCAGTTTCGATATCAATAATTTTCTAAAGAATGAACCATATTATCAAATCCACTATGGTAAATACACATTTAAAGAAAGAACTCTTCTTTTCGTTCATTATCGTGAGAAATTGATATTTGAATTAGTTTAAGGATAAAACAAACTTGTACTGTTCAAATTTGCCCAAACAAATAGTTTCCAGACTAATCATTTTCAGTAAAAATCCACTATATTATCAACCAGCTGTGGTAAATAAAAATGAAAACATAGTAATACTTCTTTTCGCCTATTATTTTCGAAATTTCGAATCGTTACAGACAAAAACCTCGGGAAAACTACTTTCTTGTTCAAATTTGCCCAGCAAATAGTTCCAAGATCAATAATTTGCAATGGAAATTAAGGATTTCATCAAACCAGCTGAGGTGAATATAAATAAGGACAAAGAGATATGTTTTTCGTTTATTAATTTCAAAAATGAACGTCTTTCTAGACGAGAACTTACTCGAACTGTCAAAATTTGCCCAGCAAACGTTTCGAGGTCAATAATTTTCTAAAGAATGAAGGAACCATATCATCAAGTCAACTGGTAAATAGAAATTTGAACGAAAGGACTCTTCCTTTCGTTGATTATTTTCAAAAACTTTTGGGAAGAACAAATGTTCACATTTGCCCAAGCAAAAAGTTTCAAGATCATTTGCCCTGCAAGCAAAAAGTTTCAAGATCAACAATTGATCCAAGTTGGTGTGGTAAATACATGTTAATGAAAACAGGAGGATTTGGTCCTGTTTTAAGTATAATACCCGACAAAACCGGCTAGAGATTTCAGAAATTTTTAAGTAGGTAGGAAATTTCTAAAATTTACAACAAATAAATAGCTACTGATTGGGAACCATAACACACGTCGATTCGTAAGTAATTCATTTGTTTTCTCTATCTAAACCGGTAACGATTCAACATAAGCCATTAGCAGATAAAGAAAATTTACAATTAAACAGTTCCCTCATAAAACCCATGAAAATATTGCAAATAATCTTGTATCTGGACAATGTTTGTCAACAACGTTATTTACTAAGTCATGTGAGCGATTTTCAAGGCTTACGCGATCGTATTACTATGACGAATACGGACAAAGCATCTTTTATCGCTAAAAACATGTGGGCTGATCGAAAGAGCAGCAATATTTGTATGCTAAAATAGCCAACGTTTCATTATCGAGATATTGAAAGACAGCTTGTTGTGTGAAACAGATTCCAGATTTTCAAGGATTCATCATTTGATTTTTGACAGAGGTTAATTTTGGATGGAAATCATTATATGGAGTTGGTTGTTTTTCAGTAGTCGTCTATTTTCAAGTGTACTTACTTAGCAGTGGTGTAGCTAGAAAGGGACCAGATTATACATGTCAGCTTATTAGCCAAATTCTAGTCATTTGCGGTTGGTTTTAATTTTCTGCTTTAATATGCTCTCAAATACGTAAGGTGAGGCCGCTATTAGTAAAAGAACGTGCTGAGAGTGGTTTCAACGCTTCAAGAACGGTGATTTTGAACTCGAAGACCAGCATGGCGGTGGAAGAGAGAAGGTTGTCGAAGATGCAGTATTGGAGGCATTACTTGTTCAAGACTCGTGTCAAATGCAACAAGAATTGGCAGGATCGTAGGGAGTTATGCAACAAGCCATTTCAGAACGCCTGAAAGTCATAGAAATTATTAAGAAATAAGGAAATTGGGTGCCGTACGAGTTGAAGCCAAGATATGTTGAACGGCGTTTGTTTGCTGTGAACAGCTGCTTGCAAGGTAAAGACGAAAGGGATTTCTACATCACATTGTGACTGAAGACGGAAAATGGGTTTATTACGATAATCCCAAGCGCAGAAAATCATGAGAATATTCCGGCCATGCTTCCACGTCGACGGCCAAACCGAATATTCACAGCTCCAAGGACATGCTCAGTATTTTGTGGGACCAGCTCGGCGTAGTGTATTATTTGTTAAAACCGACTGAATCAATCACAGGCGATCAAAATCGAACGCAATTAATGCATTTGAGCCGAGCATTGAAAGACAAACGGCAGCAATACAACGAGAGACATGATAAAGTGATTTTACAGCCTGACAATGTTGCGAAAGTGGTCAAGACATACTTGGAAATGTTGAAATGGGAAGTCCTAACCCACCCGCTGTATTCTCCAGACGTTGCCTTCTCGGACTATCACTTGTTTCGATCAATGGGACACGGCCTGGCTGACCAGCACTCATGAAGTAAAAATTTGGTGTGATTCTTGGACCGCTTCAAAAGATGACCAGTTTTTTCAACGCGAGATTCGTACGCCTATGCAGTTTGACAACTTATGAAATGTTTTATTCCCATTGAGAATAATCATTTTGCTGCCCAGGCAAGAAAGTACTTACTGTGATGATTGATATTATGTTTCTGCAAAATTAATATTTACTGTCAATCGGAGAAGAAGAAATTTGGCTTTAATGAAGAAGTTATTGATGAAATTGAAGCCTATTTCAAAAGCAAAGAATAATCTTTCTACAAGGCGAAAAATATGTGTTTATACTGCTTAGACTAGGGACTTATCGAATGAAGTGTTGAAAAAACCATTTTATTAATATACCACGCCAATGGTTCCCATTCTCAAGCACTCAAAAGGACCTAAAGCTCGGCAAAGATCTTTTCTCACAAGTCTTATACGACCTCGTTTTATCAGCTAAACATAAAAAAACAAAACCCGCCAACGTTTGTTTACCTCAGCCATTCAGAGAAACCAGTGTCATGAATATTAAGCAGTTCGGCTATTTTTCGAATAACTGAAAACACTGAGACTGCCACTTCGAGCTGGGGGGGTATTATTATTTATTCAGCGGACTTTCAGAATGTTTCGCTTTGCAGCCAGTGCATACAAGAGAGAGAATATTATTGCGGAATGTGTTTTGTTATGTGATGAATATCTAATAAATTAGACACGTGTAGAGATTATATGTATATTATTGGATATGACATTGACGCAATTGTGCCTGGCTGTGTTGTGGGACGGTGATATCCGGACTTGTTTTGATTTCTGAACAAATGAGGAAAAATGTGATTTGTGTACACGTTTTTCCAGATTGATAGTCCTTAATGGGCCGATCAGGAATTTTATCCTGAGATTGGGGTGCGGTTAGGAGATATACACGTCGTTCCGTTAATGTGTGTCAACGTTTTTCGAATTTATTCGATCTCGTTTGGTGGAAAAGAGATGTTCAATGGTTTTCGAGCTGTAGTCGTCTTGGATAGGCATACAACTTTGCTTCCGTCAGTGTTTTCCGAAATTCGAGGCTTTATTGTAAAAAACTGCTTATACATTTATGATTCAAAGTATTTTCCATTGCTGGCCACTACTTTCTCCCATCTTTCGGGCAGCGTACGAATCCAGTGTTGAAAAAACTGGTCATATTTTCAAGCGATCCACGATTCGATCCAATTCTTTACTTCTTCATAAGACCGGAAGTACTGATCAGCCAGGCCGTGTGCCATTGATCGAAACATGTGATAGTACGAGGGGTAAGATTTCCCATTTCAACGTTTTCAAGTATGTCTTGACCACATTCGCAACATGGGGTCGAGCATTGTCATGATGCAAAATCACTTTATCATGTCTCTCGTTGTATTGCGACAATTCGTCTTTCAATGCTCGGCTAAAACGCATTAATTGCGTTCGATAACGATCGCCTGTGATTGTTTCAGTCGGTTTTAACAACTCAGAATACACTACGATGAGCTGGTTCCACCAAATACTGAATATGGCCTCAGGACCGGAAATATTCGGTTTGGCCGTCGACGTGGAAGCATGGCCGGGATATCCCCATGATTTTCTGCGCTTGGGATTATCGTAATGAACCCATTTTTCGTATCCAGTCATAATGCGATGCAGAAATCCCTTCCGTCTTTGCCTTGCAAGCAGCTGTTCACAAGCAAAAAAACGCTGTTCAACATCTCTCGGCTTCATCTCGTACGGCACCCAATTTCCTTGTGTCTGAATAATTCCTATGACTTTCAGGCGTTTTGAAATGGCTTGTTGAGTCATTCCCAATGGTCCTGTCCATTCTTGTTGCGCTTGACACGAGTCTTGATCAAGTAATGCCTTCAATTCTGCATCTTCGAAAACCTTCTCTCTTCGACATCAAAATCACCGTTCTTGAAGCGTTGAAACCACTCTCGGCACGTTCTTTCACTAATAGCGTACTCACCATATGTATTTGAGAGCATTCGATGAGCCTCAGCCGCAGATTTCTTCACGAGAAAAAAATTTTATGTTCAACAAAATGTTATGGCATTTGTGGTGCCATCTGTGCGTCGTGCCCAAGACTTATTGAGTGAAGTGGTATCAAGACATCGGAAAAATCCTCGGTAAAAATTGAACGTTAAAAATAAGATTAAGTTTTAAATTGAAAATAAATATTTTTGTAAATTTTTGACAGGACAACGTCTGCTGAGTCTACTGGTTGAAAATAATTTGGCAATCTAGAAATTTTACTGATGAATTCACTATTTTCATTTCGAATTGCCTTTTACTCAAAATGACATTAATCGATCACCTTGTCACCTTGAAAATATTCTAGTCACTGTCAAGCATGTTATAAATTCATGTTACAATGTGGAAACAACCTCTGATAATATCATAATAGTTGGAATTTTTTACAAACAGAAGTCTTTCGAATATCATTTCCATCGATGATGTGATAATGAAAATCATCATAAATGATTTGCACTAGAAAATAATATATTATTTGGAATATAATTTCTGTTCTTATTTACATAGTGTGGTTATTATTGGGTTTCAAATGAGTCTAGTTGTTCATTATGGATAATTATGGGTATTTACCTATTATTTTCTGATACGTAATTGAAGTTCCGTTTTGATCGAATCCAGTTAATTTTAAAGAAAATTGACAAGAGAACAGCTACTAGAATTACTTGGAAATGTAGAAAGGCTTGATTTCAATGAAACATGTAGACATGTCTAGCAAAAAAACTGAAAATAGTAGTAATGGCAACACTGTATAATTTTTTGACATTTGTATGACATTTGTGTACAGCAGGTTATGCTATTTAAGTATGGAAAATACACGCTTCATCAACATTTGGGAATTGTTCAATCAAAATTAGTGGTTATATTTTAAAACTGAGAGCAAAGAAGAAAGAAGAATTCTGTTGCTGTTGAGAATAATCTTGGAGAAAAAATCGATTTATAAAACAAAATGAAATTTCCCATATGTTAAGTCACAAGTATATGATTTTAATCAAATGACAGCTTAGCTATTAAAAAGCAACATGAAACTATTGATGAAAAGCTGCCACATTTATGTGGATGAATCATAAAAGATTGCGTTGACATAATGCGCTACGTGGTTGTCATTTGATTGATGTTATTTTCCATATTTAACACCTTTCTAATAATGAAAATTGTGGCACATTGAATAATTTGGAAAAATGATTGTAAAATCCAATAGGACTGCATTAAAAGTTCAACTTCTGATTCTTCGAACGATTCCAAAAAAAATATGTTATCAACAATAACAACAGGAAATTTAATAACCTCATCTTCAAGGTGATGAATCTTATTCACCGTTACCCAGACGAAAACACCAAACAAAGCTAGAGTGTCATTCGAAAAACAAGGAGTGTCAATCGAAATGAATACTATTATATTCCAATATTTACCACCTCATTAAAAGCATCATTTATATCAAGAACGACAGTTACAAATCTATTTCCAAAACCAACCAACAGATGGCCCCCATTTCATTCGAATGTTTTGACGTTTCCCAGTGACATCAAATCACGCGGCAAAATGACCCAATGTCATCCGAAAAATCGCGATCGACCGAAATTCCCTCGCCCTCTGAAAAACAAGATACCAACACAACAAGATAAATAAGCGCGAGAGCGCGGAGAGAGAGAAAAAAAAAACAGTTCAGTTTTATCTCATTAATTCATTCGCGTAAACAAGCACCTCTCGAAAAAAGCCTTGGATTTTATTAGGTCTGGTAATTTATATGTAAATACTCCTTGAATACACCGAGTGTATTCGGAGTTTGTTAATTGGCGATCTAACAGTCACGGCTAGGTTTAACATCCGAATACCAAATCGGACTGAAGCGTTCTATTATGTCATCGTACACGGATTGTTACGAAAATTTCGAACAAAGGCTCTGGTTTACTTCGTTCGAATGGCGGAAAATCGGCTTTCAAATTTTTAAACGGTTCTATGACCTACCGGCGGGATTGCCAGATTGGGGAATTTTTCCCTGAAATTAGGGATTCTTTTTTGTGATATTTTGCTCGATGCGATAAGAGAATTTCTCGGAGTAAAATTTGGAATTTCCTTGAAACGACTTTTTTCTTCGAAATGATATTATCTTGGGGAATAATAAGGGGTTTTGTATCGTTCAATACTCGAGCTAGATTCGCACCAAAAGATCTTCATTGCGAAACAATCTGCTTCCATGTTCCGAAAGGCTGGATTGCCAGATTAGGGGATTTTTCCCTGAAATTAGGAATTTTTCGTTGGAAAATTTTGCTAGCTACTACTCGATGCAATTTGAGTTGTTTTTTTTCGAAAAAAAAATTGGTATATTTTTGTGAATATTTTTAAGATATGTATTATCTTGGGAAATAATAAGGTATTTTGTATGTTTCGAAACTCGAGCCCGATTCGCTCAAATATTCTCATTTCGGAAAACTCCGGTTCACGTTCCGAAACGGTTTTTTGGCCCACCGGCGGTGTTTCCAGATTGGAGGATTTTTTCCAGAAATCAAAGATATTTTACTGTTCACTACTCGATGCAATTAGAGAATTTTTTTGGATAATATTTATTTTTCCGTTTCTGAAAAATAAAGAATATTTGGGAAAAATAATATCTTGAAGAATAATAAGGGATTTTGGATCGTTCAGTAATCAAGCCAGATTCGCACGAAACATTTATCTTGAGAAAAATATTTTTCTACGTTCCGAAACTACCCACCGGCAAGGTTGCCAGATTGAGGAATTTTCTCCCAAAATAAGGGAAGTTATTTGAGAGAAATTTCACTTTTTACTACTCCATGCAATTAGAGAATATTATCTTGGGGCATAAGTTCATTACTCGAGCTCTCAGAGAAACATTTTCACTGGGAAAAAAATATTTGACTATGTTCATGGCCCCCTGGCAGGGTTGTCAGATTGGGGAATTTTCCCAGGAAATTAGTTTTTTTTTCGGTAAATCGGATTTAAGTTTCATATTTGGACGAGTCTTTCAATATTCGCCTCTAATTCTAAAAAATACGCTCCTACGTTCACAAATGCTTCTGTGTGCCACCGGCAGGGTTGCCAGATTGGGACATTTTTCTTCAAGAACAGAGAATCTTTCGGGTATAGATTTCGATGAAACAATTGAACAATTTTTAAACGTTGTTGAAGATTGTACTTTCCATGATTGAATGGCATAACCTAATGAACACAAATGGCATAACAAATTTCAAAAAATAATGATTCTGTTTTTCACGATAGATGGATCGATGCGGTGTTCTATTATATTGTAACGTGTGCAAATCTCTATATTTATATTAACTGTTCAAACTGTATCGCAATCACTGCGGTTTTTATCTGTTATCTATCTCATTTGGCGAATTTTCAAATTCGAGAGTGACGCAAATTTTCCTCGTCCCCGAATCTAAATCCTACCGATTTTTGCAAAAACGCCGGCTTAAGTCGAGAACGAGGAAACCGAAAGTCGAATCTCATTTTTCAACATTAAGATAACTCGCCAAATGAATATTATTATAACCTCGAACAAACTACACACAGATAGCGGTTATCGCGAAAAGAATCGAGTCGAGATATGGAGTGGATTCTATATTTTTTCTAGACATTCTCTTATCTGTCAAGTCGAATCATATGAAACGGACTACATTCTGGAGATATTATTGCCGCATCGCTAACCGAAAATTGGATTTTGTTCAGTTCAAACGGATGATGAAATGATCGAGTAAAAAAAGCATATTTTACACTAAGTTAAGATATGAAGGGTTTTCCAATAAGGAGGTTTCATTTTGAGTATATTCTAAGAGAACTCAAATTCCGTAATCTGTCAATTTTCAGAACAATCACACCCACTACCAAGATACAATACAAATAGGATGTTCAATCTGAATTGTTCATTGAATTTCGACAATATTTCATAAAACTTGACTGAAATAGAGAAAATGTCGTCCAATACTCGTTGCATTGCTATTCAAAATGAAAATGAAATTAAGACAGCACTGAAGTGAAGTCTTTTGAGCTTTTGAGCGCTCGTTCATTCACGCGCCACTTGCCAACTAACTTCACGTCAGATCTTCTCATTTTTGTACCAACTTGCATGTAAAAAGTTGGCATCAATCAGATTTTTCATTTTCAATAATGAACGTTGTGTCGTAATGCGTCTTGTTGCGTAGAAAAACGAACTGAAAAGCGGAAAAGAAACGATATAACCATTTATCAGTAGACTTCGGATGTGTCTAGCACTCTAGTCGGGAAATGAGATAAAAGAAAGTCTATTACGTCTCAAAAAAGTTTATTGCCTTCGCAATACTATCGGAAGTGGAATAATCTGAACAGAAGAAAAAATACGCAGTTCTCAAGTCGAACAGTTCGAAATTTCGTAACACCCAAACTGTTAGAATGATTTTATGTTGCTTATGTAATTGAATAGGTTAGTTGACAGACTTTGAGGGCATAAAACGAGGATATTCCAATTCGCATCAATATAAGGCCAATTGAAAAGTCCCAGGTCTAATGCACAGATGGCGGTGCTAGTATTAAATCCATATGGTTTTTAGTTGATAACAATCTTCAAACGATACGTGTCAAAATTTGACAGCAGTTCGACCATTAGTTTGTGAGATATTGCGTTGTGAGTGTAGCTACTTTTGTTATTTGAAAAAAGATGGAAAAAAGAATTTCGTGTGCTGATAAAATATTGCATTTTGAAGGGAAAAATTACAGTTGAAGCATAATCTTCGCTTGATGAAGAGTTTCCGGGGTCTGCACCAGGAAAATCAACCATCATTGATTGGTATGCTAAGTTTAAACGAGGTGAAATGAGCACCGAAGACGGCGAATGCAGTGGACGCCCAAAAGAGGCTGTCACCGACGAAAAAATCTAAAAAGTTCACAAAATGATATTGAATGACCGTAAAGTGAAGTTGATAGAGATAGCAGACATTGTGAAGATATCATCTGAACGTGTACATCATATCATTCACGAATATTTGTACATGAGAACGCTGTGCGCAAAATGGGTGCCGTGTGAGCTCACAATCGATCAAAAGCAACAATGTGTTAATGATTCTGAGCAGTGTTTGAAGCTGTTTAAGTGCAATAAACCAGAATTTTTGCGTCGATATGAGACAATAGATGAAACATGGATCCATCATTTCACTCCGGACTCCAATTGACAGTCACTTGAGTGGACTGCACACGATGAACCGATTCCAAAGCGAGGAAAAACACAACAGTAAGCTAGCAAGGTTATTGCAGCAGTATTCTGGGATGCGCAAGGTATAATATTAATTGAAAACTCCCAAAAGAGCCAGACCATCAATAGCGATTATTATATAGTGTTATTGGATCATTTAAAGGATGAAATCATTAAAAAACGGCCCGATTAGAAGAAAAAAAGGGGCTATTTCATCAAGACAATTCGCCGTATTACAAATCAATGAAAACAATGTCAGAATTGCTTGAATTGGGCTTCGAATTGCTTCTGCATCCACCGTATTCGCCAGATCTGGCCCCCAGCGACTTTTTCCTGTTCTCAGACCTCCAAACAATGCTCGCTGGAAAGAAATTTAGCGCCAATGAAGAAGTAATCACCGAAACTGAGGCCTATTTTGAAGCGAAAGACAAATCGTACTACAAAAATGGTATCGAAAAGTTGGAAGATCGCTATAATCGCTGTATCGCCCTCGAAGGCAACTATGTTGAATAATAAAATCGAATTTTGCTATAGGAAAAAAAATTGAAGATACCGTCCAGTTGCAATTTTCCGAACGTAGTGTCGTTGACGTCACTTTGAAGTATAAACAACGATTGTTTCTTATAAAAAAAAGTCAACAAAATTACTTTAAGCGATCGTAAATTGATATTGAATAGGATAGCGCTAGAGTTGAAGATATTAGAGGACATTGTTTTTCCTATTTGAGTTCTCAATTTAATTTAAGCCGATACACAAGCAAATTCAACCGAGTTGTCAACCAATGACTTTTTGCAATTTGTGAAACGATTTTTTTAACGAAATCATCCACTAGATGTCGTACCATTCTTATCTACTAAAATATTCAATGCGAAACCCATACAAACGCCACTGGTAAAAATAATAAAATTATACATCAGAAAATATACCTTGACGCATTGAAAATGTATATCAAATTTCATACAAATATCTGCGGTAGCATCATTTTGGTTATAATAAAATAATTTTCTCTGGAAATTCTACCACCCTGTATCTCAAAAATTTGAACGTTCATGGCATACGTTCATATGAAGTTATTTCCTTAAAATAGCTCTAAGAATCACCTCCTTGAATATTAAAGAACATTCTGGAAAAAAATTCACTTTACATCAATCTAAGAAAAATTAACTAAAAAAAATTTTCAATACGGTCGAAAAATCTATCCCAACGATACCTCAGTTGTTCGTTCCTCCGCTATGATTTACCGGCAAACGTTCGGATAGAGAACCGTCGATAAAAATAGTATGAATTATTCGAAATCGAGCTGGTTTCTAAGTAAAAAGGAAATACATAGTCGTGAGTCAATAGAGAGAGGAGAACCGGTTGAATAATATAAGCCTGCTGCGCTTTCTATCCACACACACAGCTAGCTATACGAGAACACATCGGGAAAAAGAAACAACTCCGCTTATTTAGGTCCGACTCCGACCGACGGACTGATTATCATTGAATTAATAAGTTTTAATAAGTCCACGTTTGAACGGAGTGATAGAAGGAAACTTCTCCTGACTATATTTGCCGGCTTCTGTTATAAGAAAGCGGCCTTTTTTTCGGAGAAAGTACGCGATGAACACGGTAGAAGAAAAAAAACGCCGCAAAGGTTACACCGTGAATTTATTTGCATCATAGATTTTAGTCATAGAATAGGCTAGATGACAGATTTTGAAATTACCCCTTGTAAGCTTGAAATAAACTTCGTCCACATCAATATTTTCAGTTGTTCTTGAGCGATGAACACTGTTTGGATTCCTCACATCACTAACTCAACTTTAACCACCAGTTGCTGGCCGAAAAAGTGCTTCACGACAACCTAAAAATGCTCATGTCTGAGTACTGTGACTGCAAAATTTTTACCAGTTTTCTAGTGAATTTTAACAATTTCAGTGCGCTGTTGAAGCGTGTATCTTTCCATTTTTAATAATGGCGTAGGTTGTACTTGTCATATGTCAAAAGATGACAGCTTCGAAAGTGACAAAAGCCCAGATAGCGGGTTATTCAAAATGGAACCTCTCATTGGAAAATCCTGTATTACTCTATTACCATTAATTCTTAGATTCTTCAATAGGTCGTATCTTCTTTATATCTCCTAATTTTTTTTCAGTTTTCGATATTTTGTTAGCGTAATAGCTGAATTTCCACAAAACTCAATACTCATTTTTTGGATATACGAATATTTCCACACAAAATTTCATTTTAGCAAAAATTTTCTGAGAAATCGAACGATTTTTTGTTGTTTTTTCCACATTTGTGGTGGAATAATCCTCGCAAAATTTCGTATAAGCTTTTGTTTCATCATTCTAAAACTAAAAATTCAGTTTCACATCCATCTAAATGGTATTTTTTAAGTTGTCTGTTTTATCGAAAATATTATTGATCTCAATGTTTAAATTGAAACAAAATCAATATTTAATGACTTCAGTCATCACTTGATGAAAATTCATTATGAATAAAATAAAACAAACTAATTTCCACAAATATAATATAATTCTGGAAATTCCTTTGTTTTATTTTATTCATAATGAATTTTCATCAAGTGATGACTGACTTTTTCAAATCTTCTTACTATAAATTATTTCCTAAGATAATGAGGTCCTGGCATCTTTAATACTGCCCTAAAAATCATTGGCCTATCCCTAAAACGTAATTCTAAATACCGAGATCTTCAAACTAAATAGAAATTATTGTCACAAAGACTTCGTATCGTTGTTTTTCAACTACTAATAAGTTCCATTTCAACTGAATCAGCATTTTTAGGGTACATTGAAACGACGAATACCCTAAAAATTCTAAATCCTTCGACCGTTATCGAGTTGAAGGCAACAAAGAAAATAATTCGGCCACAAATCATTCAACACTCTGTATATCTTTATTATGAACCAAATCAACAGGTCTCACCCCCATTATTAGATACTGTTTCACTGATTATAAAGCTATTCCAACCGGTATACACTTTCCCCTCGTTCTATTCAAACTTACAATGGGTTTAAATAGTTCTACAGGGTGAATACGTAAAATTTTCCATTCGTACAATGCATAATTATTATAGGGCACTTCCTGGGTAGATAAAAACTCGGATTCCGGTATAAATTTGGGATTTGAGGGGAAAACACCGTTTTTTTAAATAAATTTATCCTTTGTTCTCTAGAATGAGCTCCAAATGGTTTTGAAATCTTGAATTCAGAACATAACATCAATGAAATTATTTTCATGAATATTGTTAACAGGTATTTCCACTTAGACCAGAATCCTTTTTTCAGAATTGAACTTCTCTCACTTTTCCAGATTCACAGGTTGTTTATACGAAATAGTAGAAGGTATATTTTATATTTTAACCAACCTAACCTCAATTGTAATCAATTCATTTGAAATAATTCAAGTTCTGATAACTATTTCAGTCAGTACCTACAATCTTAAGTGATTTTTCAGGATTTTTTGGCATTTGAAAATGTTTTCTAGTTCAGAACAAATATGGCAAAAGTTTCGTAAAAACTGATCATTATATTTCAAAGAAAATTTTCTTTGGAGCGATAGAATTAAAGAAAAGATTCAAGGGAAAGTCTGTTAGGAAGGAATAGCTTCATAATCAGGTCGTATTCAGCCTAAATTTGATTTTTTTTCCAATTAAATAATTTTGATAGGGTTATATTTGGTGTTCACATCTATGGCCTGAATTTTTACTTACATTTTCGGGTATCTGGCCCATGGTCGTGCCCTCATGAGCAGGTCCCAGATTTTGGCGTGCTACCGGAATTTTGACGGCTTGAAAAACAGCAAACAGCTAAAACAACACGGGCAAAATCTTCACGTTGCAGCGAATTTGCCTACGAAAACATCAGGGAAATGCACTCTACGAGTTCAACGACACAGAAAACACAATTACAGTCTATGCTCCGTATAAATATCGAACATTTCCGCACTGGTCGTAACAAAGTTGTGAGCGGATTAGAATTATTGGCTCGAATACAAAACGAGGATCTCTCCCTATCTTATCCTAATTGTGAATATTTTAATCTTAGATCGGCAGTGTTGGTGTCGGTAGGTAGTTGTGGAGTAAAATGAAACGGGTTTTCTAGGATCGCCGGCAAGTACACGAACGCATGGGTACCGGCCAGCTGATTGGCGACTGCTGTTCTCGTTGCTCGATTGTTTATCAGCTGATCGCCGGTGCGGCCTGGCGGGCGGCGTTGCCACGTCCGATCCCAGTTCCCAGACAAAGGGAAAACTTAGGGTTGATGATTTTTAGGGAAATAGGATAGATGACACTATTAAATAACCTAAAAACTAATGATATGTGATATATGCTAAGAGGAATCTAAGAAATAACTATATTTCAATTTAAACATAGAGATTAATAATATCATCAATAATATATTTCATATTTTATATTTCAATTTAAATATCTATTGATGTGATTTTTTTTTCGGTCGGTAGATTATTCTTGTCGTTTCTGATACTCAATATTATAATACTTAGAAATTAGAGATGTGAAGGAAGGTTTTACATTTCTATTTAATTCTATCTTGTTCTAAAAACGTCCAACAATAAAAAATTAATCGAAAAAATTGTTTTTTGACGTTAATTCAAACAAAAACGAACCTAATTCAAACGAAATAAATTTAGAAAAGAGTGGTCTCAGATTGGTCCTTTCCGTAAAGAATGAGAAATTCAATTTAACATTCGACTAAATCTAAAGAATTCAATGGACTTCTCAACTTCAAGGGATCTAGCCTTTTCTCGATCAAATTTTAGGTACTTTCAATCCGAGACTTGGCAACGGTGTCAGGAAGACGGCCTGGCAACACATGAGGACGGTTGACGGGCGCGTGTTTTGAAGTTGCACTCCGAGGAAAGCGTGAAATCTTGTTTTGTCGAGTGGGGGAGGTTCAGATGGTTTTTGTTGACTTCTTCGCGACCATCTAGCGGTCTCAAAAACATTTCCGATGGGCAATCTAGGGTTCTTGTTGTCAGTGCTAGGCTACTGGTTTGCCCCGGGCTCATTTCACCTGTTGCCATCGATATCGGCTCTTGAAAAAAAGAACTAACGCCGGTTATGAGCTTTGGCGCGCTCGTTCAGTAATTATTGATTAGATTCAGTTGAAAAATACGACTCTTGCTATGTTTTAAACGTCAAACTGACAGCTATGAATATTTGAATGTCAAAGTGACGTCTTATTCGTTCATAGAAAAGTGTTCAAGTTCATTACTTGGGCATGGGCACAGAACTTGAATTGAATTCATTAAAATCATTGAATTGAATAAAATAATTTCTTTTTTTTATTAAAAAAACTATGGAGTTGAATTTTAATATTACTAATTTTTTCGATACCCTTAATATTGAGACATTCGATCGAATCAAGTATTTTTCTGATTATTAGGAAAATAAATTTTCACATGACTGTGAATCCGAAATCATCATGAATTTTTTCAGAAGTTAACCTTTTAGAGGATATTGGAAAAATATTTTCATTTTAGTTCTTTCATTATCAACTTTCATTAATCGAATTTACGCGTTGGGAGAATAAGTATTCATATCATGGTACAACAAGCCCAATTTTTTCAGGAATTCATGCAGATAACATTAAAAGCTTCCTCGGCAATCTTCAGGTAGCTCCCAGATAAATTTTGGATTATTAGTCACACTAAAAATAGAAAAAAAACATTCGATCTTAATGGTGCTACTAAGAAAACCATTCAAAATCATACGAAGATATTCAAAATAATATTTTTGACCCCTAGTGGTTCCATTTTGAACCACTGACAAACGCAAGCTTGAAACTTTCGGCCACAGATGTCGCCAGTGGACTGGCTATACCAAGTTCTTCCAAACCATTTATGGTGACCATGCCAAAATTTTGAAATTTTAAAATTAAGATCATACTTCACAGGATCATTTCTGTAGTGTATCTTCACACATTCTCAACTCAAATTGAGAGTGGTTGCAACCTCGACGATGACTCGAAGTATCGCTTCCTGAGCGTGAGACAGGCCCTTGGAATTCCTCATGGAAATCCTCGTGGCCCACGATGATCGTTCACCTGGACTTGTCCAGTTTACGGATGCGATACATTC
Source organism: Harmonia axyridis (assembly GCF_914767665.1). NCBI lineage: Eukaryota > Metazoa > Arthropoda > Insecta > Coleoptera > Coccinellidae > Harmonia > Harmonia axyridis. The sequence goes on from NC_059502.1 coordinate 4,155,000, forward strand.
TGAGAGGTTGCAAATTTTTTTGTAATAAAATATCAAATAGAGAAATTGGATCAATATTCGTGAAAACAAGGTCCAGGAATAAGGTGAAAATGGAAGTATTTCATCTTATCTTTAGCATTTAAAGAAAGAATGATTTTCTTGCGAGGAATTTTCCATTTCCAAGTAAAAAAACCAATGTATCTTTTTTTCTTTTAAATAAGTACCATAGGAAATATTTGGATTATCATAACAAAAATAGGGATATTTTATAATGAAGAAATGACGTTGCAACGTGATTTTTTTTTGAAAATTATGCAACACAAATAAGTCAAAAATGTGTAATGAAACATTTAAACAAAAAAATCTCACCGCAAACTATGAGTTTTCTACACATATAATATTTGAAAATTCAGAACAAATAACACCAGATTCAACCCACAGCATAATATTCATTATTATAATTATTTTGTTGTTGCATTGATGAATAACATCGATTGTTTTGGTCATTAAAACACCAACGAATAATAGAGTAGATATAACTCATTAAATATGTATACCCCCAGAAAAAGTTTGAATATATACAAATAAATTACATAAATCGATAAAGTTATGTATATAAATATGCACAACTGAATAAATATCATAAAATATATATTTCATAACTGGAATATGCTGTTAGACAGCAGGAAATAAAATGAGAAATTTGGCCGAGTTTTTTTCCTTCTACGAATTGTAAACTGCAACTAATTCAAGGTTGTGCATTAGTGTATTCTTGCTAAAAATGACAACATAGAATTATTTCTCAGATCAGGTTAGCTGATAGATCAAAATTTCGTAAATCTCAAATTTTCTACGGTTCTGGTAACTCGATCGACAAGAAATTTTGTGAGAAGCTTCAATTTGTCTACATCCAAATGAACAATTTCCTGTCAATCCATAGCTGCTAATTAGCAGCTATGAAATTTCATGGAAAATCTTACAATTTAGGAACTTATGAAGGGTGTTTTTTTTCGAGGTATATAACTTCAAGTTGGCATTACTGTTCAAGATAACGACCGATTTAACAGCTGTCAAGTGATTTATTCTCAGTTTGGTTTGGCAATTCATCATGTATAGACTCACGCCTGAACAACGCTTGCAAATAGTGCAATTTCATTTCGAAAATAATGGTTCTGTGCGGAATACGTATCACACACTACGTCCATTTTATCGTCGACAAAATCGTCCATCATAGCAGTTAATTCGATTAACCATGGAACGTTTTCGCACCACGTTTACTCTTATTGATAACTCGCATCCCCAGAGACGCCGTACGGTGCGTACAGAAGAAGCTATTGCTGCTGTAGAGCGTAGCATTGAGGAAGACCCGAAATGAGTCTATCCGCCATCGAGCACAGGAATTGGATCTGTGTCCATCCACTTTATGGAAGATTATGCGGAAGGATCTTGGTTGCGTACTTACAAAATCCAACTCGGGCAAGAATTGAAGCCAAACGATCATCAAGTAAGGCGTAGATTCGTCGAATGGGCCCAAAATGAGATTGCCGTTGTTCCCGATTTTCATAAGCGAATTTTGTTCAGCGATGAAGCGCACTTCTGGTTGAATGGCTACGTCAACAAACAAAACTGTCGCATTTGGAGTGAAGCTAATCCTCGAGTGTATGTCGAAACACCGTTACATCCAGAAAAACTGACTGTTTGGTGCGCTTTATGAGCTGGTGGAATCATTGATCCGTACTTCTTCAAAAACGATGATGGCAAGAACGTTACAGTCAATGGTGATCGGTATAGAGCCATGATTACTAACTTTTTCATTCCTGAATTGAACAACCATGATGTCCAGGAGCTGTGGTTCCAACAAGACGGCGCAGCATGTCACACAGCTCGTGCCACAATCGATTTATTGAAAGACACGTTTGGTGACCGCCTAATTTCACGTTTTGGACCTGTGAATTGGCCTCCAAGATCTTGTGATTTAACACCGCTAGACTACTTTCTGTGGGACTATGTGAAGTCATTGGTCTATGCGGATAAGCCACAAACCCTTGACCATTTGGAAGACAACATTCGCCGTGTAATTGCCGATATACGGCCACAAATGTTGGAAAAAGTCATCGAAAATTGGACGTCCAGATTGGACTACATCCGAGCCAGCCGTGGCGGTCATATGCCAGAAATCATATTTAAAATGTAATGCCACAAGATTATCTTGCGGATAAATAAAATTCAGGTCAATCGAATAATCCATCTTTTTTTTATTGCAATTTGAAGTTCTATAGCTCTAAAAAAACACCCTTTAGTTTAGGAACATGTTAAATCGACTGAAGGGAAATGTCCAATTTCATTCGATAAATCACGAGATGCAAATCATCGAAATTAATCGTTCGAAAACTATGGTGTTTTTTTTCAACCGACAAATCTAGTCGTTATCGATATCCCAATTATCCATGTATCAGAGGTCGAAAAATGAACTTTTTTACGCGATCCACCTTCGATTTCGCAAACCGTTTATCAAAGTACTAGAAAACATTCTTGTTTGGTACGAGTAGCGACACGCATCGTTGACGTGAAAAATCACATTCTAATCAGTAGGCCGAGATATAATTCGTACTTGAATATTATTAATTTGAAAAGTACATAGATTTCGCTATCTACAAGCGCTAATGAAGAGAGACACTCGAATAAAAATTCATTGCAGTTTGTGACAACAAGATAAAATTTTTGCTCGACACGAATATATAGGGTGTGCCTCGGAGGATACTACCCTGAACTTTTGTGGAAAATTTCACGAAAAATTTTTCAGGTGAGATCGAAATTCGGCTAATCAGAGATCGTCAATTCTGGCACCGCTCACCGATTCTTCGTAGAGCTAACCATGAATGGAACTTATTAACCCACGAATTCTTGAAAATACTATTTTTTTTTAATGAACTTTTTGAACTTCACACATACGAATGAATACTATCTAATAATACGATCGTTGGCAAAATGAATGAGTAGATCAATCAAAAACAATATAATAATGAGAGTAACATTCATATTATTAGATAGTATTCATTCGTATGTGTGAAGTTCAAAAAGTTCATTAAAAAAAATAGTATTTTCAAGAATTCGTGGGTTGATATCGGAAGTTCCATTCATAGTTAGCTTCCAACACTTGGACTTCTATATTCTTCCCGGATAGTACTATATTGTATCAAAACTGCAGACATTTTCACGGATTCGTTTGTCTGTGAGATGCTATCATCAATTTCGAGACATTCTGAGGAAAATATCTTGGCACCCCATTGTCAGATTATCGAGATTCGTGAGAAACAAATCACATATCATATGTTAATGACATCAATAGTGATCACAATTGTTATCCCTGAGGATATATGATTATGATTTTCCACCATTACAGCTCGCGGTGCCTGGTTATGAACATTTTGGCTAACATATTTGATATTATTGGACATCAGATATATGAGGATTCAGTTATTATGGTCTCTCTTAAAAAAATCTCACAATATGTCGTTTCTCGGTCATGTGAATTATTCTGTGTGGCATGAAGAGATGTATGGAAGATCTTGTATCTCATTTCATAGCCAATGTGGAGCGGTGTATAAAAAATTATCGATGGCGGTGCCTAATATAACCAAGGAAGATCATTTCTCAGTCGTGTTCTGGCCGCCGAACATCCAAATTCCATCCCAACCAGAAATGAGAGCTCCCCGATTAATGAGCAAAAACCCCGAAAATTGCAAAAAATCCATTTTCAAAGCTCCATGTCTCGAAAACTGTCCATTTTTGAGCTTTGTGGCTATGGACATTTCTGATCAGTTCATCAAGAACTACAACATATCAAAAATTCAGCCGAATTCACGGAAAGCCATTTTCCATATAAAACGTGCGGGAAAAAATTGAATTCGTCTCGAAAAATCGTTATATCTCCTGAATTATTCGTCACAGAACCCTCAAATACAAACTTTTTTGAATATCAGGTTCTGATCTGAAACATACTGAGGTTTCAAGGGCGTAGCTTACGTCCAGAAGAAGTAGCAGCCTCGGGAATATTTTTTCGAAAATTTCAGATTTTTACCTATAATTTCTCATCCTCATCAGCATAAGTGAAATGGTCTTCGGTTTGGAATTGTGTTTTGTGTGATAACCAAAGAGCTCTGCATGATTCATAGAGTAAGACGATACTTTGTCCTGGTTGTTGGCCTTCGTAGCAATTTCGAAAGTACCATAGGAAACAATATTTACTGAACAAGCACTATTCTTAATAGTCTAGACTGTGTGAATACATAATTTCTTTAAGCCGTCACTTACTGCGATACGCTAAGAAGAAATCGTGTTCTTACTACTAACTTCCGAGCAAATAAAATCGAGACGAAGTAGGCTTATGCCGTTAGAAAGGAGGGGTGGCGCAGCAATACGTGGAATTTTTTGTAAACAAAGGGCTCAAACCATCCCATTGTGACTCATAATGTTTGAAGTTATAACGGCAAGAAAATGTATAATATGGGAAATGTTTGTCTTAGTGTTAACAACGTGGATCCTGTAGGCGTTTAACTGCCAGAAGAAACCATCACCATGATGAAATTTGCATTTTCGAACAAATTTACTTTAAGTTTAGTTTCAATCTCCGAACTAATATTGAATTTTCGCACATGCGACTTTCGAACGTCGAAATACTAAAATTTAATTGTAAAATTATATAAAGGCGTACAACTTTACTTCCGCCGTTTTTTTCCGAAATTCGAGGCTTTATTGCAAAAAATCTGGTTATACATTTAGAATTCAAAATATTGTCCATCGCTGGCCACAATTTTCCTCCGTCTTTCGGGTAGCGTACGAATCCCGCGTTGAAAAAACTGGTCATCTTTTGAAGCGATCCACAAATCGATCCAATTTTTTACTTCTTCATAAGACCAGAAGTGCTGGTCAGCCAGGCCGTGTGCCATTGATCGAAACAAGTGATAGTCCGAGGGAGCAACGTCTGGAGAATACGGCAAGTGGGGTAGGACTTTCCATTTCAACGTTTCCAAGTATGTCTTAACCACTTTCGCAACATGGGGTCGAGTATAGTCATGCTGTAAAATCACTTAATCATGTTTCTCGTTGTATTGTGGCCGTTTGTCTTTCAATGCTCGGCTCAAATGTATTAATTGTGTTCGATAACGGCCGCCTGTTATTGTTTCAGTCGGTTCCAACAACTCATAATACACTACGCCGAGCTGGTCCCACCAAATACTGAGCATGACCTTGGAACTGTGAATATTCGGTTTGGTCGTTGACGTGGAAGCATGGCCGGCATATCCCTATGATTTTCTGCGCTTGGGATTATCGTAATGCATCCATTTTTCGTATCCAGTCACAATGCGATGTAGAAATCCCTTCCGTCTTTGCCTTGCAAGCAGCTGTTCACAAGAAAACAAACGCCGTTCAACATCTCTCGGCTTCAACTCGTACTGCACCCAATTCCCTTGTTTCTGAATCATTCTTATGAATTTCAGCTGTTTTGAAATGGCTTGTGGCGTCACTCCCAATGATCCTGACAATTCTTGTTGCGTTTGACACGCGTCTTGATCAAGTAATGCCCCCAATTCTGCATCTTCGAGAACCTTCTCTCATCCACCGCCATGCTGGTCTTCGACGACAAAATCACCGTTCTTGAAGCGTTGAAACCACTCTCGGCGCGTTCTTTCACTAATAGCGGCCTCACCATAGGCATTTGAGAGCATCCAGTGAGCCTCAATCGCAGATTTCTTAAAATTGAAGCAGAAAACTAAAACCTCCTACAAATGACAAGAATTTGGCTCGTAAGCTGACATGTTTAATCGAGAATAACTTTATGATGCAGACACAAATCGACTTATATTTCGATGGCGTTGAGTTCACAAATACCTAAGTTTATTGTATTGACATCTACGATCTATTTATCTCAACTACCACTTACCGCTACAGCCATATATGTACTGCAAAACGGCGGAAGCGAAGTTGTACACCTAATAATTTTAAGATTCCGAAAATAAACGTAAATAAATCACACTTTCATTTAGAATAACTATCAAAATTTCATTTCAATATGGTGCTTGGACCCTTCGCATAAACAAAAAAAAAATCCAAAGACGATAAATCACAAAATCTTGGTGGCCAAAATGAAAATCATTATATTGAATTGAAAATTTAATAGATATTCTAAATGGAAATGTGTTTGATTTACGTTAATTTTCGGAACCACAAAATAGATAGATAACTCCCCATTCCATCTCAACAGTGATCACTAATCCTCAAAAAAATAAACTCCAGTCCTTCTCCATACCAACCCAACTATTAATCTAAATAAAATATACACAAAGTTTCGAAATCAATCGAACCATAACCAATAGAATTCGGTAGATCTGTGCCACGGCGCTCTTCCTTTCAAAGATGAACAGTATAAGCCAGTGTAGTGATTTCATCACTATAATATAATTCGATTCAAGGTGGATGGCAATTAATAATCGGCTTGCGTTAGTGAGAACGGACACCAAGTAGGCGTCGTCGTGTTTTTCAAAGTAGGCCGGTGTTTACACCGTTCATACCGGGCACTTATAACTCACACCGTTTAAATGTCAAAATAATAATTCTTGAGCGTGATTGTTGTGCATGTTATGAAATGTAAGCTGTGGGGCGTTCGCATTTTGCCGTTTTCGAAGATTCCAGGAAAATAAGGTTGAAATTACGAGTATCTTCGTATATATTTCGGAGTATCGTCGATAGATGGCGCTACGTGTTAGACGAACCTAGTGGTGCGCAGATAATGGGTGTTTTTTTTCGAGGTATATAACTTTAAGTTGGCATTACTGTTCAAGATGGCGACCGATTTAACAGCTGTCAAGTGATTTATTCTCAGTTTGATTTGGCAATTCATCATGAATAGACTCACGCCTGAACAACGCTTGCAAATAGTGCAATTTTATTTCGAAAATAATGGTTCTGTGCGGAATACGTATCGCACACTACGTCCATTTTATATTGTTTAGCGAAGAAGCGCACTTCTGGTTGAATGGCTACGTCAACAAACAAAACTGCCGCATTTGGAGTGAAGCTAATCCTCAAGTGTATGTCGAAACACCGTTACATCCAGAAAAACTGACTGTTTGGTGCGCTTTATGGGCTGGTGGAATCATTGGTCCTTACTTGTTCAAAAATGATGATGTACAGAACGTTACAGTCAATGGTGATCGGTATAGAGCCATGATTACTAACTTTTTCATTCCTGAATTGAACAAAAATGATGTCCAGGAGCTGTGGTTCCAACAAGACGGCGCAACATGTCACACAGCTCGTGCCACAATCGATTTATTGAAAGACACGTTTGGTGACCGCCTAATTTCAAGTTTTGGACCTGTGAATTGGCCTCCAAGATCTTGTGATTCAACACCGTTAGACTACTTTCTGTGGGGCTATGTAAAGTCATTGGTCTATGCGGATAAGCCACAAACCCTTGACCATTTGGAAGACAACATTCGCCGTGTTATTGCCGATATACGGCCACAAATGTTGGAGAAAGTCATCGAAAATTGGACGTCCAGATTGGAGTACATCCGAGCCAGCCGTGGCGGTCATATGCCAGAAATCATATTGTTGTATCTAATTGAAGAATAAAGTCGTTAAAAAAAAAAAAAAAAAAAAAACTCAGCCATTGGCAATTAAATTCCTTTTAAGGAGGATAGTTACCGAATTAGCCAACTGTCATCGTGGAAATTTTTATCAAGTGGTTTAAAATCCTGCAAAGTCGAGGGCCACGTGGTGTTCTCTTTTTTTTTGAGAGCCATTATCCCGAATCCGCTTTATCGATGTTGATGACGCATATGGTATCTAATCGAAATCAATATAGATGCAGTATTAAGTATTATCATGAATGTTAAACAGATGAAGAGATAGCCATTATCTCAATTAGGCGTTGAAAGGTGGGAACTTATGGAGAAACTGATTTGTAAAAAGCCTCAATATGTAGTCTGTGTTTTCATGTTTCAATTCCCCATTTTAACAATCAGGTGGAATATCTGTCAAATCAGATCAGAACTAGACATGGAAAAGGCTTCAAAATAGCAAGAAAAAGTCTAGTATGATACAGGCTTGATGTTTATTCTCATGTCTCATTCTGGGCTAACGTACTCTTGTCAAAAATGTTGAATATTTCAAAGTTTGCAGTTTGAAAACAAGCCCTGAAGCAATCACCAAAAGTTTGGATATATGTCAGAAATCCGCTCAGAAATAGACATGAAAAAGGCATAGTGTAATTATTTTCAAATTTGCCAGTGTTGCGAATGATTTATTCTACAAAAATCCCTTTTATCAAATCAAAAATCAAACACGAGAGATAAAATCTTAAAAACCAAGGTAGACGTCCAAACTTCAACTGCGATATCGAAAATTTATTTTGCACTAATGATCAAGTTGTGCAAATTGGAAATGAGGACACTAGACAGCCATATTTACACAAGGCTCAATTTTCCCAGCTTATGTAGCTAACGAGAAATTCGGAAAGATTGTACTCTGATTAAATAATGAACGTGGAAGTTTTCACTGAAAACAGGAGTTCTTTTCTCAATGTAGACAAATTTTGAATTGAAAACGAGTATGTAAATGTAAAATTGAAGTACCTACATATATTAAAAGATATAATAATTATGAATCCCTCATTACATGTCATTCTCATGTATATTTTTCTGCTGATTTCTGACAGGTCACTATTACATCATGCTTCTTTTGGAGGTCATTTCAGGGATATTTTCAGAGCTGCAAATCTCGAAGTTATTTTAGAAGGTATTTTATTCGTATTTTTGAGAGATCACATTTTCTGTATTAATACAATTATAAAAGAAACAAAGTATGGAGTAAAAACATTAGTTACATAACATTTAAAGAAAGTGTCCTTTAACAAAAAAAATAAACTCTCATGCTCATTTCCTTTTTATTTCAAGCTCAGTCAGGCTCAGAAATAGTTCTGAACAAGGCATCGGATAGTAAGGATTCAGAAATGGTCTGGAAGAGGACACGTGTTGGTAATATGGGTTCAAAATATTCCTGGAAGAGGCATGGTGTATCAAGAGTTGAGAAATAACCCAAAATATGGTAAAGTATAGAAAATTAAGAAAATGACCTGAAAAAGGCATAGTGTAATGAAAGTTCAGAAATGATCATGAGTGAGGCATACTGTAATAACGACTCAGAAATAGCCCTGAAAAGGTGAAAATAAGGTGTAATAATGATCCAGATGTAAAGGGTCTTTTTTTTAGAGCTATAGAACTTTAAATTGCAATAAAACAACGATGGATTATTCGATTGACATTAATTTTATTTATCCGCAAGATAATCTTGTGGCATTACATTTTAAATATGATTTCTGGCATATGACCGCCACGGCTGGCTCGGATGTAGTCCAATCTGGACGTCCAATTTTCGATGACTTTTTCCAACATTTGTGGCCGTATATCGGCAATAACACGGCGAATGTTGTCTTCCAAATGGTCAAGGGTTTGTGGCTTATCCGCATAGACCAATGATTTCACATAGCCCCACAGAAAGTAGTCTAGCGGTAATAAATCACAAGATCTTGGAGGCCAATTCACAGGTCCAAAACGTGAAATTAGGCGGTCACCAAACGTGTCTTTCAAAAAATCGATTGTGGCACGCGCTGTGTGACATGTTGCGCCGTCTTGTTCAAACCACAGCTCCTGGACATCATGGTTGTTCAATTCAGGAATGAAAAAGTTAGTAATCATGGCTCTATACCGATCACCATTGACTGTAACGTTCTGGCCATCATCGTTTTTGAAGAAGTACGGACCAATGATTCCACCAGCACATAAAGCGCACCAAACAGTCAGTTTTTCTGGATGTAACGGTGTTTCGACATACACTTGAGGATTAGCTTCACTCCAAATGCGGCAGTTTTGTTTGTTGACGTAGCCATTCAACCAGAATTGCGCTTCATCGCTAAACAAAATAAAATGGACGTAGTGCGCGATACGTATTCCGCACAGAACCATTATTTTCGAAATAAAATTGCACTATTTGCAAGCGTTGTTCAGGCGTGAGTCTATTCATGATGAATTGCCAAACCAAACTGAGAATAAATCACTTGACAGCTGTTGAATCGGGCGCCATCTTGAACAGAAATGCCAACTTAAAGTTATATACCTCGAAAAAAAATACCCGATAGTACTGAATAAGGCATAGTGTAGTAAGGGTTCAGAAATAGCCCTGAAAAGTGCATAGTGTACTGAGGTTTCAGAAATAGTCCTGAAAGAGGCATAGTGTACTGAGGTTTCAGAAAAAGTCCTGAAAGAGGCATAGTGTAATGATGGGTTAAAGATAACAATGTAACTGATAACCTATTCCTGAAGAATTTAAAAAAAATGGAAAAAAAACTTAAATAAATGTATGAGAAAGCAGGAAATACCAATCAGGATACCTAAAAGAACGATATTCCTAGAAATAGGTTGAAAAGTCGTTAAACCCATCGATTCAATCTCGGTAAACATGCGTAGGCACCATATAAATAATCGATATATGAGGAATTTTATCCAATAAAAATGAGTTATTCAAATTCGAAACAAACACAATCATTTGCCAAATTGTTATGTAAAAAGCGAGGACAGGATCAGGGACATCTAAAAAAAAATAAGGGGGAGAAGCATTAAAACTTGAACGTTAAGTATAAGTCGTTACCGATTGTAGAGCAAAACAACCGATAAATATTAAGTATCGCTCGGGTTCAATTAAGCATGAAAAGGAGAAGAAAACAAGCAGCGATAGTTATGAACTTAGATTTGGCAATGTGTGCAGCAGGAGGAAGTTTCTCGTATATTTAGATGTTGGAGATAGCATGTTGGCGAATTTCGTTGGAGATGAAGCGAAAAACAACAATGCTACTCCCTTAGAATTTGTTTAATAATAGTTATTTATAATACAAGTGCAGAAGGCATTGATATTCTTCCACGAGTTCAAAATTCAAAAACGAGCCACGAAGTGGCGAGTTTTGGAATGAACGAGTGGTAGAATAAGCCTTCTGTACGAGTATTATACATTATTTTCTCTAATTCTGTGGTTATTTCGTTCATTCTTCCACATCTTGTAGAACAAAATCGTGCGAGAATATATCAGAAACGCACAGTTTTCATGGTTATATTTTATTATTCTATGTTGGCCCTCCGAACTTTCCGCTACGGCTTTATCTGTCAATTCATCAAATTGCCTTAAAGAAATCAGTTCTGCCAACCAACATTTTTCAATGCAAAAATCACTAAATTGTATTTATGGAAATATTTCATTAATTTCAATGAAAATGCAATGAATTAGAGAAAATAATGTATAATACTCGTACAGAAGACTCATTCTACCACTCGTTCATTCCAAAACTCGCCACTTCGTGGCTCGTTTTTGAATTTTGAACTCGTGGAAGAATATCAATGCCTTCTGCACTTGTATTATAAATAACTATTCTCTAATTCATTGAATTTTCATTGAAATCAATGAAATATTTCCATAAATATATTTTAGTGATTTTTGCATTGAAAAATGTTGGTTGGCAGAACTGATTTCTTTAAGGCAAATTGATGAATTGACAGATAAAGCCGTGGCGGAAAGTTCGAAGTACCAACATAGAATAATAAAATATAACCATGAAAACTGTGCGTTTCTGATATATTCTCGCACGATTTTGTTCTACAAGATGTGGAAGAATCAACGGAATAACCAAAGAATTAGAGAAAAGTTATGTTTCACATTTTCGTTCGAGATGACTAATTGATATACAGGGTGTTGCTAAATTGGAGGTACAAATGAAAATGAGAGGTTCCTTGAATAATTAAAAAACCATGAATATCTGCCATTTTTCGAAAATAGAGCTGTTTTAAAGAGAACCAGTAGATTTATTTACGCATCTTATAGATCTATTAGGCCAATTGAAAAGTCCCCGATCTGATGCACAGATGACGGTGCTAGTATTAAATCTATATGATTTTCAGTTAGTACCAAAATTCGACAGCAGTCCAACCATTAGTTTGTGAAATATTGCGTAATGAGTGTAGCTATTTTTGTTATTTGAAAAAAGATGGAAAAAAATTCGTGTGCTGATAAAATATTGCTTTTTGAAGGGACAAAATACAGTTGAAGCAAAATCTTGGCTTGATGAAGAGTTTCCGGGGTCTGCACCAGGAAAATCAACCATCATTGATTAGTATGCTAAGTTAAAACGTGGTGAAATGAGCACCGAAGACGGCGAACGCAGTGGACGCCCAAAAGAGGCTGTCACCGACGCAAAAATCAAAAAAGTTCACAAAATAATGTTGAATGACTGTAAAGTGAAGTGGATCGAGATAGCAGACATTGTAAAGATATCATCTGAACGTGTACATAATATCATTCACGAATATTTGTATTTTTGAGAAAACTGTGTGCAAAATGGGTGCCGCGCGAGCTCACAATCGATCAAAAGGAACAACGTGTTAACGATTCTGAGCAGTGTTTGAAGCTCTTTAAGTGCAATAAACCTGAATTTTTGCGTCGATATGTCATTCGACAGTCAGCTGAAAGGACTGAACACGATGAACCGAATCCAAAGCGAGGAAAAACATTGATTACCTCCAAAAGGGCCAGACCATCAACAACGATTATTATATAGCGTTATTGGATCGTTTAAAGGATGAAATCGTTAAAAAACGGCCCCATTTGAAGGAAAAAGGTACTGTGTCATCAAGACAATGCGCCGTGTTTCAAATTAATGAAAACAATGGCAAATTTGCATGAATTGAACTTCGAATTGCTTCTGCATCCACTGTATCCGCCAGATCTGGCCCCCAGCGAATTTTTCCTGTTCTCAGACCTCAAAAGAATACTCGCTGGAAAGAAATTTAGCGCCAATGAAGAAGTAATCGCCGAAACTAAGGCCTATTTTGAAGCGAAGGACAAATCGTACTACAAAAATGGAATCGAAAAGTTGGAAGATCGCTATAATCGCTGTATCGCCCTCGAAGGCAATTATGTTGAATAATAAAATCGAATTCTGCCAAAAATAGTTATTTATTATACAAGGGAAAAAAGTATTAGATTTCAGCTCGAGGTTATGTTGTCTCCCGACGCGAAGCGGAGGGAGACAAAAAACCGAGAGCTAAAATCTAATATTTTTCCCGTGTATAATACACTATTTTTTTCTGTGACAGGAAAAACGACAATTTAATAGTGAAAGAACATATTATTACAATATATTAAAGTCAGAATGTAATCGATATGAAATTAGAATTTTTAAACTAGTTAGCTGCAATTAGACCTGCGTTGCTAAGGGAAACTTCAAAGTAATCAAATATCTGTCAATTTAATTTTGTGATTTGTTTCAAAAATTGCGAACTCAGTAATAATTGTTTAGTAGTTATTTTGTTGAATAATATTAAGTTAAAAAATGTCTGATTCCGAGTTTTCTCTGACTCCACCGGAGTTGATAGAAGCAGCGCAAGTAGCGTCACGAAAATTTTAAATTATTGCCAACTAAATCGCGGAAAATTTACGAAACCGCGTATTCAAGATTTATGGAATGGAAAATGAAAAAGACATGCAGTTCTTTCTCGGAGACAGTGTTATTGGCTTATTTTTCGGAACTGGCACAACAACAAAAGCCATCAACAGTGTAGTCGAATTATTATTATTCCTTTATCTATATGTAGATAAATATATATCCGGGAAAAAAGTAAAGACTTTTTTCCCGGGGAAAAAAGTAATTTCGTGAAAAGTCATATTTTGTTACCTGTCAACAGAGATAAAATGTCAAATTTTTTTTCCGTTAAGGAAAAAAATATGTTTTATAGACCGGGGACTTTTCACTTGGCCTGTTAGTATATGGAGTCCAAGGGCGTACACTAAAAAGATCCAGAGGCCAAGTCAGAACTTTCCTCTGACTTTCATTCAAATCACAGAACAAATCCAGCTGGACGTCCGCTCTCAAAGTCGTTCTTCACTCATTAAAATTTTTCAATTTGAGATTTTTTACGACTCAACTGGCGTTATAACCTATTGATGAATCGCCCCATTCACAAGATAATTTACATCTTCCGATTACCGTAAATTCCAACGGCTCGAGAAAGAGAAATGACCTATCCAAACGTTCCTTTCAACGAGACCCCATCCAGAAATGCTGATGCCAACTCGTTCCAGGGCATAAAACTGTAATTGCACAATTAAATCGAGTACTATCCTGTATACAAGCGGTAGAAACAGATGTGCTGTTTCGTCAGTGAAAATACACAAACGGTTCACGGTCTGTCAAAAAATAATCAGGGTTTATATCTGAATTCTCCTATCTATTATTAGACCGACAGGTCAAATCGAAGATGTTTTTCGGGATCCTATGCCAAATCGTCGATTCCGATACCTAAATACGTCATCTTGCATTTACGGGCCATGATAAATTCGTACAGTGGATTCTGATCGAGAAATGCAAGAGGTGAAGGGTTTTCCAATAACAATAAACACAAATAAAGCGTGTATCTTTCCATGATCAAATGGCATAACCTACTGAATACAAATGACATAAGGCATGTTAACAAAGAATTCAATGTTTACACAGGAAAAAGGAGAATTCTTCTGTGATTCAACTCTATGCTTACTCGCATCATGTTCTCAACTATATCGAGTAGTATTTTCCTTCATCCACAAGATTATTCTTTCGAACAAGAAGCAACATTTTTCGTCCTTCGAGCCGGATCAAACAAGTGTCCAATAAAATCGTTTTGAATAGCCCGATATCTGGGCAGCTGTTACTTTTGGAACTGTCATATTTTGACATTTGACAAGTAGAAACTACGCCATTACTGAAAATCGAACGATGCACGCTTCAACAACGCACTGAAATTGTTGAAATTCACTACAAATATGGTGAGAATTTTGCAATCCCTGGTTGCAAAATTAAAGCACTTTTGGGTGGACGTGAAGCACCTTCACAAATATAGTTCTATTCAGTGTATGTGTTCTCTTGCAAGGCAAATTAAACAAGTTAAAATCATTATAGTATTTTCCTTCATCCACAATTATACAGTCCTTCGAACAAGAAGCAACATTTTTGGTCCTTCGAGCCGGATCAAACAAGAGATCAAATACATTATTCAGAGTTGCCATTATAACCATCTTAAAATGAATCATTTTTATCGTAAATCTCGATATATAGGCTGTTTTTTTTCGAGGCATATAACTTTAAGTTGGCATTACTGTTCAAGATGGCGACCGATTTAACAGTTGTGAAGTGATTTATTCTCAGTTTGGTTTGGCAATGCATCATGAATAAACTCACGCCTGCACAACGCTTGCAAATAGTGCAATTTTATTTGGCAAATAATGGTTCTGTGCGGAATACGTATCGCGCACTACGTCCATTTTATTTTGTTTAGCGAAGAAGCGCACTTCTGGTTGAATGGCTACGTCAACAAACAAAACTGCAGCACTTGGAGTGAAGCTAATTCTCAAGTGTATGTCCAAACACCGTTACATCCAGAAAAACTGACTGTTTGGTGCGCTTTGTGAGCTGGTGGAATCATAGGTCCGTACTTCTTCAAAAACGATGATTGCCAGAACATTACAGTCAATGGTGATCGGTATAGAGCCATGATTACTAACTTTTTCATTCCTGAATTGAACAACCATGATGTCCAGGAGCTGTGGTTCCAACAAGACGGCGCAACATGTCACACAGCTCGTGCCACAATCGATTTATTGAAAGACACGTTTGGTGACCGCCTAATTTCACGTTTTGGACCTGTGAATTGGCCTCCAAGATCTTGTGATTCAACACCGCTAGACCACTTTCAGTGGGGCTATGTAAAGTCATTGGTCTATGCGGATAAGCCACAAACACTTGACCATTTGGAAGACAACATTCGCCGTGTTATTGCCGATATACGGCCACAAATGTTGGAAAAAGTCATCGAAAATTGGACGTCCAGATTGGACTACATCCGAGCCAGTCGTGGCGGTCATATGCCAGAAATCATATTTAAAATGTAATCTTTCCACAAGATTATCTTGCGGATAAATAAAATTCATGTCAATCGAATAATCCATCGTTGTTTTATTGCAATTTAAAGTTCTATAGCTCTAAAAAAACACCCTTTATAACAATTACTTATGTGATTGTCTGTAAACTGATGATACCTCAAATAGTGTCGATAAACAAGAGAAGCTTCTACTGAGGGAAATAGGTAAAATTCCTAGTCAATATTTGACAGATACGAAAACAGGTATCCTCGTTCTCTGAGTAAACAAATCACCCTGAATTTACGTAAACTTTTTCAGAGAACTACGCAATTTTACCTGGTATCCACGATAAGGTAAACAATAGGCAATTCTGCGATCTGTTCGAGAATTTATCTCACCATAAGACAGACCTCACCTATAGAAATGACCTTGGAAGAACGAGAATATTGTTTTGAATATAGAACGGAGGAGCTGACAAGGTGTATCGATGAGCCTCAACGATTTCGTTGCTGGGAACGCTCGGAAAATTCGATGAAATGATATTAGAAAAAGATGACGCAACGAACGGTTTGTGTTGCGAATGGACTTATTTATGGATACGGAAGATGTTTGCTCATTCGATGTGTTTAGATGAGGGAGACAAAAACAACTTTGCGAAGCCTTCGGCTCATACAGAGGTGTCGTAAATTGTTGGTTTTAATTGGAATATTTGAATGCCACTTTGATACAGGAGGTGGAACAGGGTATTTTGTGAAGATCTCAGATATATTTTGGGTTTGAAGGTATAAATGAAGAAACGACCTTTTTTTCGAGAGAAACACTGAATTTGCTCAATCCTGGTGTAATAGCAATGCACAGAGCTACTAAAGGGTGTTTTTTTTTTAGAGCTATAGAACTTAAAATTGGAATAAAACAACGATGGATTATTCGATTGACATGAATTTTATTTATCCGCAAGATAATCTTGTGGTATTACATTTTAAATATGATTTTTGGCATATGACCGCCACGGCTAGCTCGGAAGTAGTCCAATCTGGACGTCCCATTTTCGATGATTTTTTCCAACATTTGTGGCCGTATATCGGCAATAACACGGCGAATGTTGTCTTCCAAATGGTCAAGGGTTTGTGGCTTATCCGCATAGACCAATGACTTTACATAGCCCCACAGAAAGTAGTCTAGCGGTGTTAAATCACAAGATCTTGGAGGCCAATTCACAGGGCCAAAACGTGAAATTAGGCGGTCTCCAAACGTGTCTTTCAATAAATCGATTGTGGCACGAGCTGTGCGACATGTTGCGCCGTCTTGTTGGAAGCAGAGCTCCTGGACATCATGGTTGTTCAATTCAGGAATGAAAAAGTTAGTAATCATGGCACTATACCGATCACCATTGACTGTAACTTTCTGGCCATCATCGTTTTTGAAGAAGTACGGACCAATGATTCCACCAGCCCATAAAGCGCAACAAACAGTCAGAGTTTCTGGATGTAACGGTGTTTCGACATACACTTGAGGATAAGCTTCACTCCAAATGCGGCAGTTTTGTTTGTTGACGTAGCCATTCAACCAGAAGTGCGCTTCTTCGCTAAACAAAATAAAATGGACGTAGTGCGCGATACGTATTCCGCACAGAACCATTATTTTCGAAATAAAATTTGACAATTTGCAAGCGTTGTTCAGGCATGAGTCTATTCAAGATGAATTGCCAAACCAAACTGAGAATAAATCACTTGACAGCTGTTAAATCGGTCGCCATCTTGAACAGTAATGCCAACTTAAAGTTATATACCTCGAAAAGAACACCCTTCATTTCTCTAACATTGTATATCTTAAAAATTCGAGGTCCTAGGTAAAAATGAATACGTTAATTGAATTCAGGACATCAAATTGATATCAAAAACCTCGACACCAAAACAGCTGTTCCCCTGTGAATGGCAATGAAAAATTCTTGTGTAATATTCACTCATTCTTCACATAATTATTTCGAAAAATGGTGAACCCTCAATTACAGAAATAACTTACTAACTCCATCGACCATAGAATGAAACAGAAAAGAAACATAGAATCTAAGAAAGATCAAACGGTGACTCGAACACAGAGATCAACCCTATCTCCTCTTTCACTGACCCAAAAGGTCATTGAGAAACAGCAAAATAAAAAAGATTCCGTTTGGTCAACTCGGTTATCGTTGACCCGTCTCAGAACATATTTTAAACGTTATCAATTGCGTCTCAGGCATTGAGAGTTTCAATTTCGATTAAATAATCACGAACGGCTCATAATGGATCAGCAAATATAGACTCTTTTACATATTTTTCAAATTAATCAGTGATTTTTTTTCAGGCGGAGGAAATTTTTAGTCTTTTATGTATTCCATAACTTTCTTCATAGTTATATTAATGAAAATCCTTCTCGAAAGTCTCAATTTATGTGGATGTCGATAAATTGGGCCATACATCTTCTACTGTCAAAGGGCCAATTGGGCCTATCGATTCCGATTGGATAATCACGAAAGCGTATTGAGTCACCGAATTCGACATCTGCGGCACGAAAACCGACTTTCGGACCGGCTGTAGATCGAAAATAATATCCTGGCGCGGTTTGTTTGTGCGAAATATATTTATCGCTGACTGATTAGCTTCTCCTACAAACGAATCTGACCTGAATAAAACTGTCCCGCAAATGGTTTCCGGGTTTTCGCGGATATTCGCGTGGATGATATTTCGTTTTGATGCCTCTCAGAGAGGTTTACAGGGTGAGCTTTATACACTGTGACCGTATAGTATGGAAGAAATTCATTTTTAGCTAAACAGACCGTTTTAAGAAATAATCATGAAACACGTCGATTTTTTATTTTAATTTACCGTTTTTTGAAGTAATAATATAATATACAGGGTGAATTACTTTCGAGTAATAACGTCACCGTCATTTTTTTGAAAGGAACACCCCCATTTTGTCTCAATTTTCCGATTACTTTAGCTGAGCTGATTCCAAAAATGTATCACATGTTTTTTTTAAATTGATAAGAAATAATTTCTTTCATATTCTGTCTGCTAGACGACAAGTACCAAACATGTTTGGAAACAGCTCATTTCTATTAATCTAATGATATAACAAACTACAGGGTGTTACATTCAAACCAATTGCCGCTAGACAATAAGTATTTTTGATAATATTGTTAATTTTACTAATAAAGAATGTTATGCGTTACTTTATGAGCACACACAAAACTATTGTATTTTTTTCCACTCCGTACCAATTGGAATCAACATGTGATACATTTTTGGAATCAGCTCAGCTGTAAACTAAAAATGAATTTGTTCCTTACTTTACGGACACAGTGTGAATTAAAATAATGGAAATGATAATAATTCGCATTTAATATCAATTTAATAGATTTCCACCTCAGAGTAATAAACATAGATAGAAGGAGCATATGTCATTTTCAGTAAGCAAATTTTGTCCCCAAAATTAACTATAAAATTTGACATTAAGCGCGCGGAAATGAAAACATATCAGTGATACGATATTCCACTCAATTCGCGAGTTTCTCCACGAAGAACGCATTTCTTATGTCCCATAGTGAATCAATGTTTCATAGCAACTCAAAATATATTGAAATAAATATCAAAATATATCAGAAATTCAGAAAACAAACTTCAAGCGCGCCAAACGACGTGAAACTACCGATGACGCTAGAAGAGCAAAAGTTGCCAAACCTTGAATTTCAGCAGGTAGATGCAGAAAATAATGAATATTCTGCTTATTATAAATTCGGCAATTAGAAAAACTATCGGATTCCAAATATTCAAATTTGCATATTTAATCGGGAATCTCTCAAATAAATATATTTCATTCAATATAATATAACGGGTATTTTTTTTTCGAGGTATATAACTTTATGTTGGCATTACTGTTCAAGATGGCGACCGATTTAACAGTTGTCAAGTGATTTATTCTCAGTTTGGTTTGACAATTCATCATGAATAGACTCACACCTGAACAACGCTTGCAAATAATGCAATTTTATTTCGAAAATAATGGTTGTGTGCGAAATACGTATCGCGCACTACGTCCATTTTATTTTGTTTAGCGATGAAGCGCACTTCTGGTTGAATGACTACGTCAACAAACAAAACTGCCGTATTTGGAGTGAAGCTAATCCTCAAGTGTATGTCAAAACATCGTTACATCCAGAAAAACTGACTGTTTGGTGCGCTTTATGAGCTGGTGGAATCATTGGTCCGTACTTCTTCAAAAACGATGATGGCCACAACGTTACAGTCAATGGTGATCGGTATAGAGCCATGATTACTAACTTTTTCATTCCTGAATTGAACAACCATGATGTCCAGGAGCTGTGGTTCCAACAAGACGGCGCAACATGTCACACAGCTCTTGCCACAATCGATTTATTGAAAGACACGTTCGGTGACCGCCTAATTTCACGTTTTGGACCTGTGAATTGGCCTCCAAGATCTTGTGATTTAACACCGCTAGACTACTTCCTGTGGGGCTATGTAAAGTCATTGGTCTATACGGATAAGCCACAAACCCTTGACCATTTGGAAGACAACATTCGCCGTGTTATTGCCGATATACGGCCACAAATGTTGGAAAAAGTCATCGAAAATTGGACGTCCAGATTGGACTACATCCGAGCCAGCCGTGGCGGTCATATGCCAGAAATCATATTTAAAATGTAATGCCACAAGATTGTCTTGCGGATGAATAAAATTCATGTCAATCGAATAATCCATCGTTGTTTCATTGCGATTTAAAGTTCTATAGCTCCAAAAAAACACTCTTTTCATTCATAACGATACAGTAAAATTGTGGATTTGAAAATACATATATCACAATCCTACAACGTAACCTAACCATGTTGAGGACATGTAAAAATTGCGTATACTCCCCCTATCTATTTTTATTACTCTACGAGAATCACGTAATTCTATGTTTTATTTTCAGGTTAATTGAGTTATCAAGACTTCGTATAAACATTACATCAATACGCATTTTAACAAGCGCGCAAAAGCTCCTGACTCCACGCCAACTGTTTCCCGCAATTTTAAAATATCCCATAAAATTTGCGAATAAATCCGAAAACAAAGCACAGAGTAAACATTTCGGATAAATGACGATCTCTAGCCATTCGGGCACGGTTCACAAAAACCGAAATAGACGCTGCCTGACCAATCCCGGCCCACTCTGATAAAGTACAATGATCCGGTGTGCTCAATTTGCTATCTGAAAAAATTTCTGAGTGTTCCAACAACAAGCCAGATAGATAGATAATCGACCTTATTAGAGAGGAGGGCGATAGCCGATTCGATTTTTTTAATTTCGGCTGTATATCGGGGACAAAAAGAAGGATCATAAATCACAGGACAGAACGGAGGAGGTCGAAGATCGCACCAATCGTAAAAAAAAGTTTTTCTTTTGTCGCGTAAACAAAACGAACGCGGAAGGAATCGCTAATAGCGATAAGAAGTTTATGGAGGGATAGCATTGGCTTATCTGACTCGATAATTAAAATTTCATTGGACGTGCAAGGAATTTGAAACGCAGTATAAACTATGTATACAACGTAACTATATATAATACCATTATGGACAAGAAGTGAGGAGACTGATTGAATTAAAATATACTAAGTGACATACAAAATAAAGGACACAGCACAAAACTAGCAATAATAAATTTACTACATGTATATTTGGGTTAGGTTAGAAATAAAGGGAGTTTTTTTAGAGCTATAGAACTTTAAATTGCAATAAAACAACGATGGATTATTCGATTGACATGAATTTTATTTATCCGCAAGATAATCTTGTGGCATTACATTTTAAATATGATTTCTGGCATATGACCGCCACGGCTGGGTCGGATGTAGTCCAATCTGGACGTCCAATTTTCGATGACTTTTTCCAACACGGCGAATGTTGTCTTCAAATGGTCAAGGGTTTGTGGCTTATCCGCATAGACCAATGACTTTACATAGCCCCACAGAAAGTAGTCTAGCGATGTTAAATCACAGGATCTTGGAGGCCAATTCACAGGTCCAAAACGTGAAATTAGGCGGTCACCAAACGTGTCTTTCAATAAATCGATTGTGGCACGAGCTGTGTGACATGTTGCGCCGTCTTGTTGGAACAACAGATCCTGGACATCATGGTTGTTCAATTCGGGAATGAAAAAGTTATTAATCATGGCTCTATACCGATCACCATTGACTGTAACGTTCTGGCCATCATCGTTTTTGAAGAAGTACAGACCAATGATTCCACCAGCCCATAAAGCGCACCAAACAGTTAGTTTTTCTGGATGTAACGGTGTTTCGACATACACTTGAGAATTAGCTTCACTCCAAATGCGGCAGTTTTGTTTGTTGACGTAGCCATTCAACCAGAAGTGCGCTTCATCGCTAAACAAAATTCGCTTATGAAAATTGGGAACAACGGCAATCTCATTTTGCACTATTTGCAAGCTTTGTTCGGGCGTGGGTCTATTCATGATGAATTGCCAAACCAAACTGAGAATAAATCACTTGACAGCTGTTATATCGGTCGCCATCTTGAACAGTAATGCCAACTTAAAGTTATAGTCCTCGAAAAAAAAACACCCTTTATAAGGTGTAGTAAAAAGAAATCCATCATTTTTTAATCTAAAACAAGGCTTCAATTACCATAGTTTCGATATAGGTCAAATAGGTATGCACCGCTTTGTTCGATAAATTGTTGTCATTTTGAAGATAATATCATTTTACCTCTCTCAAAGAAGCTCTCGTCTTATAGGCAATAAATTGAGACAGTTGATTTTCACAAGCCTCTGTAGATGGTAATCACTTGGTGTCAGGTCCGGACTATAAGGCGGATGCATAAGAACCTCCCAACCAAGCTCCTGGAGCTTCTGGAAAGTCACTATTGATGTATGTGGCCAGGCATTGTCCTAATGGAGCACAATTCATTTCCTATTGGACAAAGCTGGCCACTTCTGGGCGATTGCTTCCTTCAGACGACCCAATTGTTGACAGTACAGTTCCGAGTTAACAGTTGTGCCGTAGGGAAGCAGCTCATAGTAGATAATTCCCTGCCAATCCCACTAAACACACAGCAAAACCTTCCAGGCCGTCAATCCTAGCTTGGCCATCGTTTCTGCCGGCTCACCGCTTTTCAACCACGACCGTTTTTGCTTGAAGTTGTCGTAAGTGATCCACCTCTCATCACCAGCCACCCACCGCTTCAAAAATGGATCGATTTTGTTGCGATACTGCAGCTATTCGCAGATGGAAATTCGGTCCATGCAGTTTTTTGCGTCAACTCGTTTGGTACCCATACATCGAGCTTCTTCTTGAGCCCAGCCTTATGCAAATGGTGCCAAACGGTGTTTAGTGCAAACTTTAGCTTTTGGGCAATCGAAACAGTGCTTACACGACGATCGGACTGGACAATGTCGATGATTTTATCGACACCAGTAATAAAAAGTAAGAGAAGCTCTTGAAAGTGACTTTATTGAAGGATAAAGTCGAATTCCCAAGACTTATTGATTGAAGTATAAGATTTAAATTGGAAATAATTATTGAATATAGATGAGAAAACTCCTATATTCCGTTTTTTCTAGCATTTTTCCTCCTAATTCTTTGGAGCATTCATATCTATCATTTCAACTAACTCATTTGACCTTTATCAGTTATTGTTCCTCTATCAGATTCCTGGTATCATTTAGTCATTTTTATTACATTCTTCCTTTATGTCTCACAAGATCTTCCCAGAAATGATGTTCTAAACGCTCTGCTACACAGGTCAACGTATGTATTATCGATTAGCTTCTATGAATTCCACACAATTCCCTCTATTTCGACACCTATGACAATTCATTTTTGCCTGACCTGCCATTGAGGAAGTAATAAGGGCATTGAACGGGAATAAACGGTAGACAGACATGATCGACACATTTATTGATATCGAGGGAGATAGTGATTGGAAAAAAAAGAACGTTATTGAAAAAACTTACTAAACAGGATAAAACGGTGAGGAAATTGTATTTATGCATTCGAGGAAATGGGTAATAGGACAAATACTTCGATTGAGGAAAACTGCAGAGGGTACTGGAGGTGAATGAACTATGTGTATTTGGCATGCATTATTCTTTATTCGATTTGTTTTTATTGATTTTGAAAATTGCAAAACACAACCTTAAGGTAACATCAAAAAATTAAGCCCCCCTGATAAGAGTATATTTCGATTTTTGTATATTTATAAAACACTGTTTTTGATGAACCTGGAATCATTCATTCAATATAATTACTTTATTCCTTTATGTCTCAGAAATAATTTTCAAAAGCGATATTTCCATTACTTCAAAATAAACGCAGTAAAGAGTCTGACAGTAAATATAAAACAATTTCAAGCTCCTTGCAAAATTCCAAGCTGATCACATCATCAGAATATAGGAAAAGAAATACCCAACATTTCTGAGACCATAGATACGATCAGGTTGAGACCTGGAGTAATGAACATAGAGGGAGTATACGCAATTTTTACATGTCCCCAACATGGTTAGAATACGTTGTCGGATTGTGATATATTTTCAAATCCACAATTTTACTATATCGTTATGAATGTATATTATATTGAATAAAATATATTTATTTCAGTGATTCCCGATTAAATATGCAAATTTGAATATTTGGAATCCGATTATTGTTCCTATTTGTCGAATTTATAATAGGCAAAATATTAATTTTTTATTATATTATCAGGTGTGTGAATAAGTCTTTCCCGTTTTTTGTAAGAGATGGCGCCACCAATACTGTGCGAGTATTTAATGGTTACATATGTCATAATCAAAGCTTATTCATCTGTCAACAATTCCACACTAACACATTAGTTGAAATTTTTTCGCATCATAAATTTTTGAAATCGTGAAAATGTCGAAATTTGAGCCGAGACGACGTCATTTGCGGGAAGTTTCACTTTATTTGTTCAATTTGAAGAAATCTGCTGCCGAGGCGCATCGGTTGCTTCAGGAAGCTTATGGAGAAGGTTGTGTCGATGATTCAAGTGTTCGCGGATGGTTTCGACGCTTCAAAAGTGGCGATTTCGACGTGGAAGACAAGGAGCGTTCCGGGCGGCCGCAAATCTTTGAAGATCAAGAATTGGTGACTTTGCTTGATGAAGATTCGTGTCAAACGCAAGAAGAACTTGCTGAAGGATTGGGAGTTGACCGAACAACCATTTCCAAGCGTTAGAAAGCCATGGGAATGATCCAAAAGCAAGGAAATTGGGTGCCGTACGAACTGAAGCTGAGAGACGTCGAACGGCGTTTTTTCACTTGCGAACAGCTGCTTCAGCGACATAAAAGAAAGGGTTTTCTGCATCGTATCGTGACTGGCGATGAAAAGTGGATCCGTTACGATAATCCTAAGCGAAGAAAATCATGGGGACTACCCGACCATGCATAATCATCGACGGCCAAGCCAAATATTCATGGCGCCAAGCTCATGCTCTGTATATGGTGGGACCAGCTAGGTGTAGTTTACTATGAGCTTCTGAAACCGAATGAAATGATCACAGGCGAGGTCTATCGACGACAATTGATGCGTTTGAGACGCGCACTGCGAGAAAAACGGCCACAATACTCCGACAGGCACGACAAAGTTATTTTGCAACATGACAATGCTCGCCCACATGTTGCACAGCCGGTGAAAACATACTTAGAAACGCTCAAATGGGAAGTCCTACCCTACCCCACCCGCCGTATAGTCCAGACATTGCTCCGTCTGATTACCATCTCTTCAGATCGATGACGCATGGCCTGGCTGACCAGCACTTCCATTCCTACGAGGAAGCCAAAAAATGGGTGGATGACTGGATAGAGGCCAAACCGGTCGAATTTTTTCGCAACGGGATTCGTATGTTGCCAGAAAGATGGGTAAAAGTTGTAGCTAGCGATGGCCAATACTTTCAATAATTCATTTGTAACCATTTTTTCACAATAAAGGCTCAAAATTTGAAAAAAAAACGGGAAAGACTTATTCACACACCTTATAATAATTAATATTATATTAATTATAATATTAAATAATATTATATTAATTTTTTATTATATTATATTAATTTTTTATTATTTTTTTTTTGGTGTTATATTCTCTTTGAACATTTATCTGTAATGTCATACTTCTGCAAATAAAGAAATTTATTTATAATGTATTTATTTATTTATTTTTCTGTATCTACCTGCTGAACGCACTTGGCCAAGGTTTGGCAACTATTGCTCTCCTATTTTCATCGGTTGTTTCACGTCGTTTGGGATTGTATTCAATGAAATATATTCATTTGAGTGATTCCCGATTAAATATTCAAATTTGATTATTGGGAATCCGATATTTTTCCTAATTGTCGAATTTATAATAAGCAGAATATTTATTATTTTCTGTATCTACCTGCTGAAATCCAAGGTTTGGCAACTTTTGCTCTCCTAGTGTCATCGATTGTTTCAAGTCGTTTGGCGCGCTTGAAGTTTGTCTTCTGAATTTCTGATATATTGAGGTATTTATTTCAATATATTTCGAGGTAATATGAAACGTTGATTCACTATGGGATATAAGAAGCGAGTTCTTTGTGGAGAAACTCGCGAATTGAGTGAAATATCGTATCACTGATATGTTTTCATTTCCGCGCGCTTCATGTCAAACTTGATAGTTCATATTGGGGACGAAATTTGCTTACTGAAAATGACATGTGCACCCTCTATCTATATTTATTACTCTAAGCGTCAGATCCATAAAAATTCAAGCAGAATACATATCTAAAAAAAAATGAGCAAAGCTTTGAAGTAATAACTAATAGCGCGCAAAACGAAGTGAAACAACCGATGACACTAGGAGAGCAAAAGTTGCCAAACCTTGGATTTCAGGTAGATACAGAAAATAATAAATATTCTGCTCATTATTAATTTGATAATCAAGAAAAATATTGGATTCCAAATATTCAAATTTGCATATTTAATCGGGAATCACTCCAATAAATATATTTCATTCAATATAATATACATTCATAATGATATAGTAAAATTGTGGATTTGAAAATATATCACAATCCGACAACGTAATCTAACCATGTTGGGGACATGTAAAAATTGCGTATACTCTCTCTATGTTTACGTACTTCTCCAACTGTCACATTAAAAAAAAATTATGGCGAAAAAACGTCTTACACATTTATGCGGAATCATAGAATATCATAATAAGGCGTTTTATTACGACGAACGCTCGCTTCAAGACAATTATTGAATCAGACCCAGAGAGAAATTCGTCGCACAAAAACGTCTTATAACATTCTAAGTTACCATAGAGTATAATTAGTTATTGAATATGAAAATCTAGACCTAGGCCTTGTTTTGCGACGAACTTTACTGTTTGATATGACAAGCTCGACAGCTGAAGCTCTCATATTTTATTAAACAATTCCAGTAAAAAATCGTGTTTTCTTAAACGCTCCCTCAACTTTTCAATGTGGAAAACATTCTTCTTTGTCTTCATTAAAGCCAAAATTCTTTCCCTGAGGCAGAATACCAGACAAATTTCTCCCGATAACTCCATTTCATCTTTTTGCCCAATTATTCCGATGTCACAGCGAATAATAAAGTTGACTCTGTGTCAAACGTCTTATTATTAACGGGCAAACCACGAACACCTGCAGAGAGAAACGTGCAGGCGATGTGTTGGCCTCACGACAAGCATATTCTCAATGCCAGATCCATCCCAGTATTCGTTGTGAAGTAACAGCATTGGGAATGAGGAGAAATATGACAGAGGATAACAAGCGGTTTGAATTTTGATGAGAGCAAAGCACGATTCCTACAAATCTAGGCTGACTACAATAACATATCGGTATCAAACTCTTGCTTTACTCAAGTTGATTTATGTGTCAATTGCGCAATTGTCGCATGAATGAACCAGCGCTCAAAAGATCCCGACTGAATTTCTGATTTCTGAATTTCTGAAAGAATCAGGTATTCATTTCAATATATTTTGAGGTGATATGAAACGTTGATTCACTAAGGGACATAAGAAGTGCGTTCTTTGTGGAGAAATTCGCGAATTGAGTGAAATATCGTATCACTGATATGTTTTCATTTCCGCGAGATTCATGTCAAATTAGATAGACAAAATTTGCTTACTGAAAATGACATTTTATGCTTCCTCTATTTATGTTTATTACTCTGAGATCTAAATCTAAATCATTGTATTGAAACGTTCGTCGTAATAAAACGCCTTATTATGATATTCTATGATTCTGCATAAATATCTAAGACGTTTTTTCGCGAAAAAATTTCTTTTAAATGTGGCAGATTTCAACTTTTTAGAATGTGTCGCGAAAAAACGCCTGGCGTTTATGTAACAAGCGTTCATTAAAATTCGTGATCAAGAGTGCTGTGGAGAAATAAGAGTGGATTTTCTGTGATTACAAGTAGCGCTTAGCTTGTACCATACATAGATTCCAGATTCGAAGTATCTAAACAAATGTTAGTGATATGATACAAGCTAAGCACTTCTTGTAATCACAGAAAATCCACTCTAATTTCTCCACAGCCCTCTTGACTACGAATTTTAATGAACACTCGTCGCAAAGGCGAATCATAGAGTATGAACTTTAACTTCCCTAGAAAATAAGTAATGTGTGAAACGAGACTCCATTGTGTAATTTTGTGATTATTACATAGTCTCTATATTTCCAAAATCAACTGAACCATCGAAGCGAAAAGTAGAATTTCTGGCAGGACCACTAGTATCGTGAATATTTCTTGAAAATATTGATAAAATATCGGTCACCCATCCAGATACTGACACCGCCCGACGCTGCTCAGATAATCTGCGAGGTATGAGGAAACAACAAAGCGTTGTGCAAAATTCGCGGTGTTTTTCGACATCGGAAAGGGTTAGGTCCGGGGAGGGGGAAATAGCGAGTGAGACCGCATGGACGAAAACAATATCGCGACCTATTAATACAAGACCTTGGCGCCTCGTGCCGTTATCCTCAGACTCCAATATTATCGTTGAGTTACGCGCTAATCTCAATAATAGGCCAAAATGAATACATATTTTGCTCTGTGCACGCACCGGCAAATTTGAGGGAACTGGCTCTTGATGAAGGTGTGGGAAAGAAATTAGAAAATTCATTAATAGGTAATAATTAATATTATTTCTACCTGTAATACATAGTGTTGCTTAATTGGAGGTACAAACGAAAATGAGAGATTCCTCGGTTAATTTTAAGAAGAAAAAGTCCTATAAATATGGGCCCGCAAACGCATTGTTTTGGAGATACAAGGTGTTGAAGTTTTATCTCATAGTAACGGTTGTTTTTCTTCGAGGTATATAACTTTAAGTTGGCATTACTGTTCAATATGTCGACCGATTTAACAGCTGTCAAGTGATTTATTCTCAGTTTGGTTTGGCAATTCATCATGAATAGACTCACGCCTGAACAACGCTTGCAAATAGTGCAATTTTATTTCGAAAATAATGGTTCTGTGCGGAATACGTATCGCGCACTACGTCCATTTTATCGTCGAATTTTGTTTAACGATGAAGCGCACTTCTGGTTGAATGGCTACGTCAACAAACAAAACTGCCGCATTTGGAGTGAAGCTAATCCTCAAGTGTATGTCGAAACACCGTTACATCCAGAAAAACTGACTGTTTGGTGCGCTTCATGGGCTGGTAGAATCATTGGTCCGTACTTCTTCAAAAACGATGATGGCCAGAACTTTACAGTCAATGGTGATCGGTATAGAGCGATGATTAATAACTTTTTCATTCCTGAATTGAACAACCATGATGTCCAGGAGCTGTGGTTCCAACAAGACGGCGCAACATGTCACACAGCTCGTGCCACAATAGATTTATTGAAAGACACGTTTGGTGACCGCCTAATTTCACGTTTTGGACCTGTGAATTGGCCTCCAAGATCTTGTGATTTAACACCGCTAGACTACTTTCTGTGGGGCTATGTAACGTCATTGGTCTATGCGGATAAGCCACAAATCCTTGACCATTTGGAAGACAACATTCGCCGTGTTATTGCCGTTATACGGCCACAAATGTTGGAAAAGGTCATCGAAAATTGGACGTCCAGATTGGACTACATCCGAGCCAGCCGTGGCGGTCATATGCCAGAAATCTTATTTAAAATGTAATGCCACAAGATTATCTTGCGGATAAATAAAATTCATGTCAATCGAATAATCCATCGTTGTTTTATTGCAATTTAAAGTTCTATAGCTCTAAAAAAAACACCCTTTACAAACAAATACAAAGAGATTCCTGGGTTAATTTTAAGAAGAAAAAGTCCCATAAACATGTACCCGCAAACGCTTTGTTTTCGAGATACAGCGTGTTAAAGTTTGATTTGTTTTCAAGTTTTTCTTCATAACACCTTCCCTTCACAACATATCTAACTCAAATTTGGCATGGATATTCCACTTTGAAGTTTTTATTATGTGATTCGTTAATTTTGAATGCAAATCTACAAGGTGATAGTTTTTCTGGAACATTGCCTGCTTCTTTCCTCCAAATTTTTTTTTTTGGTGCACAACTGTTAGTTTAGAAAAATGTGAATAAAAACTTTGTTCCAGTACTACACTTTTTGGTGTCTTGTAGTTTTGTCGTAAAGACTACCGATTTCGAGAAAAAAATTCAAACAATTCTCTAGTGAACGTCAAAATCAAATCATTATAAAGATCCAGTAAGTAAACTAGTGATGAATGAATTAATTATAAGTTTTGATATTCATCAACCATTCTGTAGCGGAGATCAATAAAGAATCGATAAACTGGTATAATCACCACAAAAAAGTAGGACTACAAGAAACACCCTGTATCTCGAAAACAAAGCATTTGTAGTCCAATTTATAGGACTTTTTTCTTAAAATTATCCAAGGAATCTCTAATTTGCCTTTTGAAGTACTTCCAATTTAAGAACACCCTGTATAACTAACATAATGCAACAATGCAAATAAACAACAACATTCCAGGACATAACCTTATGAATTGATAGCTCTTGTTAAAATAAAAAGATCTTTCCAGTAATTTTTTTACCTAGAATCCCTTGGGAGATACAGGCTGTTGAACTTAATTTTTTTTCCATTTATTCATGTAAATTCTAAACGATTTGAGATAATAAGCGTTTGAATTTTGGAGAATATTCTACTCAGATGATTTCTAATATTTTTATGTTTTTGTTGAGTTCCTACAATGCCTCAGTGGTGTAATTCAACAGACTGTATCTCCGCAGGGATTCAAGATGAAAGAAAATCACTGAATGAACTTATTTTAACTAGAACTATATCTTCATTCAACTTCCAGCCTGTTGAAAGGAGTAAATGCTGAATATTAATATAAAAAAGGCATTTCTTTCGCTAACAATTTTGTTGTTGAGTTTTAGCGGTGATTAAATTATTAAAGTGAATGTTAACATTAAATAAATATCATAAAATGATCTGAATTGAGTAGACTATGCTTTTAACATAAGGGAGACTCACACTACTCCCCCCTTTGATTAAGTGAAGTAGCTTATCAAATATTGGTCACGCAAAAAAAAAATTTTTTTTTTTTTGGGTTCTGTCTGAAATCAATCTTGTTTTTACACTTGCAAATAATCAAAAATGAAACATTTCTGATTCGAACTATCGAAAAGTGTCGTTATTAATATTTCGACCCATCCAAACTCCAAATATTCAATCTAACAAACCTCCCAGCCGCCAAATTTAGCGGTGACCGCTCAAAGTTACCAAAACATTCATGCAAATTTTCGTTGACGTTCCTTCTGTGACATAAACGGTGTTTCCTAGTCGTACGACAGTCGCGTACGTTCAAAATAAACCAGGACCAACGGCGATCACTTTAATGAACGAGGTTGAATTAGCTAAACGCTCGATATAAACATAAATTAGACGATAAATATAATAATTATCTCTAATTTACCAAATGTCGAGCGTAGACCTCGCAATTGTTACACATCCCAGGCCTGGGTCATTATTTTACACGATTAAATTAGGTACGAGGATCGCGGTTGCCATTTTAGACTGCCACAGCTTTTTGCAAAACGTTTCCAACGACGTCTACTTTACATTAGTAGTAGAGTTCACTAACATACTTTTTTCTGAAATACTCTACTATGCTCATTTTGGTAGAGTTTTTTTTTATTCCCGTTTGCTAGTAATTTAAAAATTTTTTTGGAAGGCTGAACAAGCAAGCAGCTAAAAAGACACACTATCCCCTACTAAAACCAAACTTTTTTTTTGTTTACATTGGCTTAGTCAACTAACAAACCAGTAGAGTTAGATTGTGGAAACGGAAGAGTCGAATGTAATAGTCTGCCATATTTCAAACGGCGTTAAAGTCTGGTTTACATTAGTAGTAGAGTTCACTAGCATACTTCTTCCTGAAATACTCTACTATGCCCTTTTTGGTTGAGCATTATACTGTATTCCCGTTTGCTAGTAATTTAAAAAGATAGTTCGAATGCTGAACATATAAGCAGCTAAAAAGACACACCATCCTCTGCTAAAACCAAACTTATGTTTGTTTACATTGGTTTGGTCAACAAACAAACCAGTAGAGTTAAATTGTGAAAGTTGGATAGTCGAGTGTAATAGTCTGCCATATTTTTTTGCGAAACGTTTCCAACATAGTTATTTCAAACGGCGTTAAAGCCTGGTTTACATTAGTAGTAGAGTTC
This sequence comes from Harmonia axyridis, assembly GCF_914767665.1. NCBI lineage: Eukaryota > Metazoa > Arthropoda > Insecta > Coleoptera > Coccinellidae > Harmonia > Harmonia axyridis. The sequence continues at coordinate 4,187,722 of NC_059502.1, forward strand.
ATTAGCATTCTCTATCTGAAACACTCTACTATGCTCGCTTTGGTAGAGTATTGTACTGTATTCCCGTTTGCTAGTAATTTGAAAAGATAGTTCGAATGATGAAGCATGGAAGCAGGTAGAAAGACACACACTATACTCTTCTAAAACCAGTAGAGTTAGATAGTGGAAGTGGTATAGTCGAATGTAATTGTACCAACATAAACCGGGCTTAAAACCAGGTTTATATTGGTAGAATTAGCAGTAGAGTTCGGTGGTAGAGTTCTATTAATTATTTCCCTACTCGAATAATGAACAAGTTGTACTAGTGACAGTAGAGTACCTACTACAGATAATACAGGGGAGAGTAAACTCCCCTATAGTTTTCCGTTTCGGGAAACACAGCATTTGATAACGCAGGCCAACAAAATGAAAGAAATATTGGTGCCAGAAATCAATTTCAATTGCTTGTAATGTGCTGATTTCAAAAACGCCACCAAATTGTTTCTATCAGCTCTAGTTTTTGAGATAATGCTTAATTGATGTTCGTTCTGATACTAGCCAAAAATAAAGATATAAATAAATCGACAAAAATTGTAATTTTGAGACATTCATTCATATCAAAAATATTGTTATGATGTGAATTGCACCATGACCAAAATTATGAATGTTCATAAGTCAAAATAATAGAAAAAACCTTAGACTTCCAGAAACTTCATAACTAGACAATTTCAATTCCATTTCTTATGCTTTTTTTTTTCATTTTCTAACGCAGCTTCAAAAAAAAACTACAACTCACCTGTTCATTGCAGGTGCCCAAATGTGGCAACTGAAAAGAAAAACAAAATATTAATGCAATAAACATTTCTAACAAGCAAACATTAAAATCAACATAACATCTAGATAAAAATGTATATTCAGGAAGAGCATAATAAAACTGTTCCCACCGGCACAAACAAACTATAAAAAAATTTCATTTATGAACTGTGTCCACTCATATGAAAACATTCTGAATAAACGCGAAGAAGACAAGGTCAGTTATGATCGTAAAAATGTTGCAAAATTAAATGAAGTTTTATGGTTTTCCATATCAATTGAACTTATTTCCGTGCTTACAATTGGAATTGTTAATTTTACAACTCCAAGACCGTTGGATGTAGGTCGAAACAATTATTTGGAGTATTGTGAACTAAAACAGGTTCCAAATTTAGATTTTACTAGTAGATAGACGTCCTGTTGTTTCAATGGAAGAATTGAATCGTAAATTTAATAATAATAATAATTATTAATATACAGGTTGGTCCAGATTTAAGTGCAATAAATTTGGCGTCGGATAGAACAACTATTTTCATGAAAAAAAGTTCATATTAACATATATCCTAACAAGCTTCATTCTCGAGATACATGGTGTTGAAGTTTGAAAAAAATTCAGTTTTTTACTTATAACTCTAGTATTATTTCATTCATTGTTTTTTTTTTTAAGTATTGAAGTATAGATAAATAACTTTTCGAAGTAGCTGAGTGTTTCCTTCCAAAATTATCCAGTGGCGTAGATTTGGGGGTAAGATGATCCTTTTCCTATTGAAAATCTACACCACTGCCTTTTTTGGACAAAATTATTTCATTTCTGAAATCAACAGATCTTCATAAAAAAAAGGTCTCTAGAATTTTTTTCATAGAATTTACCATTTCTCCAGCTAGATGTCGATTTTCAAAGTTCAATAAACTATGTCATGCAGGTTTGACTTAAATTATTTGAAATTTTCAAAATTTTTGGGTAGTTTAGTTTCCTTATTTTTCAATTTTCAAGTTTTTTTGTGATTTTTTTCGTGGTTTTGTTAGTCAATCTGTTATTTGAGACGGAGACAAATCCAACAATTCAAATTCAAAGCTCATTTTAACCATTTTTTTCAGATTATTTTGAATATTTCAATCGATTCACGAACATCAAGATATAAATAATCGAATGTATCAAGAATTTCGATCAGTTTCAAAACCTGAATTTTACTCAAATTCTTCTACCAATTAAAGCTCGCGGCGCCATCTAACTAACGGAGATCGAAGTTCAAGTATTCCGTAAAACGAATTCTACACATCTAAAAAATTTATTCTAATATCCCCTCCAGATTAGAACAATTGATTAGATTGAGGAAAACTATCACAAATTTCCTAATCTAATTAGGTCATATTATACAGGGTGTCTCCAAATGAATTTGAAAAATTGGAAAAATGCTGACGGAAGTCGTGAGCTTTTGAGAGATCTATGTTTCATCGAGACTAGAATTTTTTCAAAACACCAACACTCAAAATATCAGTTGAATCTGTTGTCACTGAAGTTTTTTGATATTCTGTTAATAAATTCACTTATTCGTCGTATTCTAGTCAAAATAAAAGTTTTACCAAGTACGGCTAACTACTTGGCACTCTTTTATCGTGTAAAGAAATATTCACTTACAAATTACAATAGACGACTTGTGATTCTATCAACTGAATAATATTGTCCATGAATTAAATTATTGAATATTAAAATTCTTAAACTATTCACACATGAGCACCGATTCTAATGAAACAATTTAACAATTTCCAAACGTTGTTGAAGCGTGTATCCTTCCATGATTGAATAGCATAACCTACTGAACTCAAATGACATAAGAAACGTCAAAAAATAATTCAAAGTGTTGATATTGTGACCATTCCTATTGAAAACCTTTTGTATGAAGATACGCGAAAAATATCAACTCGATCGAAATTTCAAGTTCAGTTTCTGATGAAGTGCTCAGCTCGAAATTTGGCACAAAAGTCGAAATTCCCATTTTTAATCTGAACCCAGAATTTCAATTTTCTCGTTTTTGAATTCACGGAAATAAGGATTAATTTTTTTTTTTTCGATATTCTTCTTGAATTTTCTCTGTTTCTAGTGACGCTATCATCATGAAATTTTGCATGAAGTTTGAAATTGCTATTTCACGAGTAAATTCAACATTTCATTCCGTTCCAATGGGAAGAATTTCAATTCTGACCACTATGTTCGAAAATTGCGGTTATATTGACGCTCGAAAAAAAAATTTCAAAAAAACGAAAGCCCCAACTCAAATTCCCGTCAAACTTCTCCATTGTTACCCCTTCTCAAATAATTTCGAAAAACCTCATTTGCGTCAAAACTGGAATTCAGGTACCTATACACAGCCTGCCAAAAACTTGACCACATTGTGAAAGTTGACTCTTGCAGTGAGGAGAGACGCCCTGTATTGTACCTGCACCTGTTTATCAACTTAAACCGATCGTTCAGTAAATCGAGAAATGTAAGGAATGTTATCATCAATTGTTTCTCCAATTCATCGTGTATATTTTGATGGAGATCTGTTTAGATATCCTTTACAACCTTACTAGTGTCGAAGTACGATAGTGTCAAAGTGTAACCACTACGCGTAAGTTATAATTTGACCCTGTATAAAGTGTGTTCGCCAATTTATACACAAGTGGATGAAGTGATCTATCTTCAACAGAATAAGGTAAATAGATATTCTAAAATATAAACAAATGATTTCTAGAAATTTCCTTATATCGATTTGTTTTGCTTTAAAAGTATCTCTTTTTGTTGGAATTAATCGTCATCATTATATGAATTAATACCTATTTGTTGACATTTCTGTTTTTATCGATTAAGGAAAGACTTCAATGTCCGATAAAAATTTAATCGTGAATTTCGTTGATTCTCAACCTTGAGAATATAACAACCGATCTTTGTTTTTGGAATTTGTTTTTCGAGATGCATCGAAAATTTGCTATCATAGTTAGTTTTGAGAATTTGCGTCGATTGTAGAGGAAAAATCAGGTTTTAAACCAGGAAAATTTTATTCATATTTCTTGATAATTCATTTTCGATTGTTGAGTTCAGTGGAGCAATCACTTCACTATGCTCTTTTAGTGTGACGTCACACACCGCCATTTTTGGTTCTCCTGTCAGTGTTCGGAATCCAAAAAAATAAATTGTCATTCAAATTAGTACAGTGTCGTTGAAGGAATTGGCTTCTTTTCATAAATAAGAGTATTTGAGGAACGATTTCAGTATTAATTGATAAACAGAAGGAACGAGGTTAATACCAGTAAGTTTAAATCCTGTATCATTCCCCAGATTTTGTAAAAAGCCGTGTTTATTAATTGAACTTCAAGTTCGAACTTACTGGCGTTAGTCTCTTGCCTTCTGTCTATCAATTAATAGTAAAAGCGTTCCTTAAATGATCTTAATCGTCAAAATAATCCAATTTCTTCAACGAGAACGTACTAATTTGAATGACAATTTGTTTGTTTGGATTCCGAACACTGACAGGAGAACTAAAATGGCGGTGTGTGACGTCATTATAATAGAGCGTCTTGTACTGTATTGTGTATCAGTACCAAATATTGAGCCATTCTTCTTAAAATTTGTCTACAATACAATAGTGAGTCCATTAACTGAATAATGTTTTCTATGAATCATTAAATTTTTCTCAGTATTCACAAATGAGCACTTATTTTGATGTAATCTCTCAGTATCCACAAACAAACACAATTTTTGATAAAATAATTAAACAATTTCTGTACGTTGTTGAAGCCTATATTTCTTCATGATTGAATAGTATAACCTCTAAACACAAATGACATGAAAAATTTCAAAAATAGTACACAGTGTTGCCATTATAACAACTTTTGAATTGTATCATTCCATAGAGTAATAAATATGGATAGAGGAAGTATACGCAAATTTTACATGTCCCCAACATGGTTAGATTACGTTGTCGGATTGTGATATATTTTCAAATCCACAATTTTACTATATCGTTATGAATGTATATTATATTAAAATTAAATATATTTAATTAGATATGCAAATTTGTATATTTGGAAACCGATATTTTTCCTAATTGTCGAATCTATAATAAGCAGAATATTCATTATTTTCTGTATCTACCTGCTGAAATCCAAGATTTGGCAACTTTTGCTCTCCTAGTGTCATCGGTTGTTGCACGTCGTTTGGCACGATTGAAGTTTGTTTTCTGAATTTATTATATATATATGGGTATTTATTTCAATATATTTTGAATTAATATGAAACGTTGATTCACTTTGGGACATAAGAAGTGCGTTTTTTTTGGAGAAACTCGCGAATTGAGTGAAATATCGTATCACTGATATATTTTAATTTCCGCACGCTTCATGTCAAATTTGATAGTTCATGTTGGGGACAAAATTTGCTTACTGCAAATGACATATGCTCCCTCTATCTATGTTTATTACTCTGAGTATCATTCCAATTGTTAAACCTGTCACAATGAAATTTTCGGAATAGAATATCAAGAATCTCAAAATTTTTATGAAATTATGTTATACTAATATTTAATTTCTATGATCATAGAATACTGATTTGAATTTGTTCTGTACACAATTTAATAATTCTTAAACGTCGTTGAAGCATGTTGACATAAGAAATATCATAAAATACTGGACAGTGTTGCCATTATAACAATTTTGAATTGTATCAGGGAAAAACACTTTAAAGAAAAGTTAACAATATATTCTTGAATTTAAAACAATACATATTATTCATTATATCTTACTGTTGACTTCACCCAAGAAAAGTTTGAAATCTCCACAAGCAACATTTCACTTACAACACCAACTTACCACACTCAAAACACTATTTAATTGTTTTAAATTGTTCGAGGCGAAATTCCATAGTCCTAAAAATGACATGAAAGGCATTTTTTTGCATTTCTTTGAGGTGGAGGGGTAACGGAATTGAAAACACCATCAAATTCTTGTTTGGCAGAGGGGAAAACACTTACTGAACGTAATTCTGATTGTTCTTTTGGAACAAAGAAAATTGTTATCGAACAGTTGAGCAAATACTCGATAGTTAAATGAAAAATGATTTTGTATGTTATATATACATATTCGGCAAATATTTGGAATGTCATTGTACTGGCCTAGATGAACTCTGATATGAAACTAGCTTCATTCTAATCAACTACTATAACTATAACCATACCAATACACATTACTGGTTAAAAGTGTTATCTTTTTATTTTTTAATTCAGTTTAAAAAAATTCTGAACTTTCGAATAGGTGAAAAGTGTCAAATACACAAGAATTGAAGATCCCTTCTGGTTTTATTTTGCAGAATTGATGAATTTTCCACAGATTCCTCTGATGTTCCATTACATGTGAAAATGAGTTGCCCAAGTGAGAATTTACAAGAGCCCAGATGGGTTATGGATATGACAAGCAATGGAGTATTTTATTGGAGAAGACACCCAAACCAAAATAGACAATCAAGGTAAAAAATCATGATTTAAAACTACCAAGTGATATTTTTTCATGTCCGATTTTGCCTCCAAAACTTTTTTGACGGACGCCACTGGTTGTCCTGATAATATGAAAAAGGACCTATGCTTTATTGAAATACGATTGATGTCCTGCAATTTTTTGTATCGATAGCCGTTTTCGAGAAAAAGAATTATTATTACGAGTCGATAAAAAAATCAAAATTCGCGAAACAAATTATGGCAATTAACAAAATTAGATAAAAACTGAAATAAAGTGGAAAAAAAATTAATGAAACTTTTTTCGTAAGAAAAAAATTTCAAAAAAAAGAAAGATTATAATTTGAGAGAAAGCTCCAAGTTATGATTTTTTTTTGTTCTTTTTTAAACCTAGCAATACTTTTGGTTCCATTATTGATAAACATAGTTTCGAATCTATTATTAATCTCTATTTTTTCAGAGTTACTTTCCGATATGACGTACAAGTCAGGGAAGTCGAAAGATACCTACGTGTAGACAACACCTTACACAATATTGTTGTCTTCAGTTCTTCATTGGCTGTATGCTTTCTACTTGCTTTCTTGATCCACTGGTATCTGCTGATTGGAAGCTGAATATGAAAACTGCAATCATCTGTATTTGATTGTTTAGGTGATGGCAGAGAAATGGAAGAATATTAGAAATTAATTTGAGCCTTATTGAAAGGCAAATGAGTTCGATTAGAATTAAGATCTTGATCAGTTAAAGCTTGGCTGCATATAACTATTCGAATGTAATTTTGTGATGAATGAATTGATAGGTATCATATTTTTAGAATTAAGTAGTTAAGGAATATCTTTTTGAATATAAAAAAAAAATGTGAAGATTTTTTGTATATTAAAAATTAATTGTTTTTTAATATCTTTTTGTTAGGGCGATAAAGTTGTAGACACGAATGTGTTTCAGAGAAAAATACTCAGTAAATGAGTGGTGAAAGAAAGCATTTGTTTTCATTATTGATTGAATTATTGTAAACTTCGATTCATTATTACCTTAAAATAGCAATCTTTTTTAGGTAAAAATTCAATCTTGTTTTGAATCCCCTCTGTATTCAATAAACTTCTCAATATAACTAGCACTATGATTTTTAGTTAGTACCAACCTTCAAACGATACGTGTTAAAATTTGACAGCAGTCCGACCATTAGTTTGTGAGATATTGCGTTGTAAGTGTAGCTACTTTTTTATTTGAAAAAAGATGGCAAAAAAAAGAATTTCGTGTATTTTTGCGTCGATATGTGACAATGGAGCCGTGCGAGCTCACAATCGATCAAAAGCAATAACGTGTCAATGATTCTGAGCAGTGATTGAAGCTGTTTAAGTGCAATAAACCTGGATTTTTGCGTCGATATGTAGCAATAGCTCCATTATTTCACTTCGGAGTCCAATCGACAGTCAGCTGAGTGGACTGCACACGATGAACCGAATTCAAAGCGAGGAAAACACAACAGTAAGCTGGCAAGGTTATGGCATCAGTATTATGGAATGCGCAAGGTATACTATTCATTGATTACCTCCAAAAGGGCCAAACCATCATCAGCGATTATTATATAGCGTTATTGGATCGTTTAAAGGATGAAATCGTTTAAAAACTGCCCCATTCGAAGAAAAAAAGTGCTGTTTCATCAAGACAATGCGCCGTGTCACAAATCAATGAAAAAAATGGCAAAATTGCATGAATTGGGCTTCGAATTGCTTCTGCATCCACCGTATTCGCCAGATCTGGCCCCTAGCGGCTTTTTCCTATTCTCAGACCTCAAAAGAATGCTCGCTGGAAAGGAAGTTAGCGCCAATGAAGAAGTTATCGCCAAACTGAGGCCTATTTTGAAGCGAAAGACAAATCGTACTACAAAAATGTTATCGAAAAGTTGGAAGATCGCTATAATCGCTGTATCGCACTCGAAGACAACTATGTTGAATAATAAAATCGAATTTTGCCAAAAAAAAAGTGTTTCACTATGGTAGACCAGGGACTTTTCAATAGTCTATTAGTGTGACGTCACACACTGCCATTTTTGGTTCTCCTGTCAGTGTTCGGAATCCAAACAAATAAATTGTCATTCAAATTAGTACGGCGTCGTTGATGGAATTGGCTTATTGTCATAAATAAGAGTATTTGAGGAACGATTTCAGTATTAATTGATAGACAGAAGGAACGAGGTTAATACCAGTAAGTTTGAATCCTGTATCACTCCCCAGATTTTTTAGAAAGCCGTGTTTATTAGTTGAACTTCAAGTTCAAACTTACTGGCGTTAATCTCGTGCCTTCTGTCTAACAATTAATAGTAAAATCGTTCCTTAAATAATCTTATTTATCAAATTAAGCCAATTTTCTCAACGACAACGTACTAATTTGAATGACAATTTGTTTGTTTGGATTCCGAACACTGCCAGGAGAACTAAAATGGCGGTGTGTGACGTCATCACTAATAGAGCGTAAAGCCGATCAACTTTTGACTTAACCTCAAAATGACATTAACAGAAAGACGACGTGAGCGCCATCATAAGAAACGATGAAGAAATCAAGTGAAAAGGGAATAATACCCACTTTAATAATCTTGATTTTTTTCAAGAGTAAGTGAGCACATCAGTGTTCGTTTAAGACATCTAATCTAGTAGAGATTGCACATTCTTGACAAATCAGTTCGGGAAACAAGCGCTCAAAAAACCCCGTACCTAGCAACCGAGTTAGTGAGATCATACACAGGTTGATCTAAATTTATTTTCTGACGCAAAGACACGCGGTCTGGGCAGATACACTCAACGGCATTTGCCGTACGAAATATCAAACAACCATTTGGGAAGTTTGGAATTCGACGAGAGAGCGGGAACCGGCCGAAAACAACAGTTTCATAATGCAAGCGAGATGGAAATAGGTTAATCTAGGAATTTCGCTGAAATGGCAGCAATGCCGAAAAAGTTAGTCACTGCTAAATCGGCCGATGCCCGACACATGACAACAGATTTTCAGAGGTGGATTCAGGGTCTGCCAAGGGGCTGTGAACAGTTTGGAAAGTATGGGATACGCTCTATTAGTGTGACGTTACACACCGCCATTTTTGGTTCTCCTGTCAGTGTTCGGAATCCAAACAAATAAATTGTCATTCAAATTAGTACGGTGTCGTTGAAGGAATTGGCTTATTTTCATAAATAAGAGTATTTGAGCAACGATTTCGGTATTAATTGATAGACAGAAGGAACGAGGTTAATACCAGTAAGTTTGAATCCTGTATCATTCCCCAGATTTTGTAAAAAGCCGTGTTTATTAGTTGAACTTCCAAGTTCGAACTTACTGGCATTAATCTCGTGCCTTCTGTCAATCAATTAATAGTAAAATCGTTGCTTAAATAATCTTATTGATCAAAATAAGCCATTTTCTCCATCGACAACGTACTAATTTGAATGACAATTTATCTGTTTGGATTCCGAACACTGCCAGGAGAACTAAAATGACGGTGTGTGATGTCATCACTAATAGAGCGTATTGATTTAACCTCAAAACGACATTGACAGAAGGATGACGTGAGCGACATGCTTATTAGAAATCGTCAATTCTTGCACCGCTCACCGATTCTTCGTAAAGCTCCCGGCTTCGAGGAAATTTGAACTCGAAATTTGGGAAAAAATTGAATTTGCCTCGAAAAATCGTTATATCTCCTGAATTATTCGTCACAGACCCCTCAAATAAAAACGGTTTCAAACATCAAGTTGCCATCTAAGACATACCGAGATTTCAAGGGCGTAGCTTACGTCCAGAAGAAATTGCAGCCTAGGGAATGTTATCAATTTTTTTCTCGAAAATATCAGATTTTTACCTCTAATTTCTGAAATAATGTACTGATCACCCAACTGAAAGCATTTTAGTGATCTACATAGTCGAATCAATCCTCCCATGAAAGAACTTTTTTTTTTTTCATTTTTCTAAGAAAATTTTTCAACAAAAAATTTTTCAGGTGAGATCGGAATTCGGCTTATTAGAAATCGTCAGTTCTTTCACCGCTCACCGATTTTGCGTAGACCACACAGTTTTGAGGATATTAAAAAATTACAGATACTTAGGCTGAAAGAAAATCACGTAAAAATTCACCTCTTAAAAGATCCTACATGACCTGACACAACATATCGATATGTGATAGATAACGCGAGATCTTAAATACCGCATCCAAAAATATCCTAAAAAACTATTAGTGAAACAGATGTACATTCTGGAACACAGCCAGGCAAGTGTTCGAACTTTGGCATCATTAGTTTGGAATCTATACATTCACAAGAATGTCACCACTCTAGGACGAATGGCACAAAACATTGGCCACAACAAGAAGATTGCAAACAATAAGTTAATATAATTTGAATCATTTGAACTACTTCAAAACCATAAAAAATGATAATAATCATTTCTATGCTTATCAAGGCCAGAGAAATCTCAAGATGTTTCAACTATTTCAAAAGATTTCCATAATTTATTCAGATACAATTTTCTAGGAGTTTAGCCCCCTTTCATATGAGATGATAGCAATCTGACAAAATTATTGTTGACGCATCCACCAAAAGTGACATTTCATCTTGTCAGATTATCTATAGGGAAACCACAGAAAAGCAACATTCTTCTTCTGATCCGAATCCTCGACTACTATTGAATAAAATATAAAAAAATAATATGTAGGTATTTATATAACCCCTATCGTGATTATCCCTCAGAATCAAATACAATCACTCAATTGAGGTTCGATTTGATATTTTTGTTATGCAAGTCTAGTTTACCTTATTTTATATCTTGACATAGAAAACGCAATTCCTCAACAAATAAACGCCATTTTCCGTTTTTACTATGAGAGCTCACCTCTTCTGCATCAATGAAAGCACTAGGTCCAAATATCACAGGATAGGGAATTGGTAAACCACGAATCTGAAAAATAAGAGAAAAAATATTAGTTGAAAGATCAAAATATATCCTGCCTTCTCAATTATTATCAGCAACCACTCAATTCCTCAAGTAAGTTAAGGTTTGGTGTTTTTTAAATGGGACACCCTATGTTTTCGAAGCAGTTTTTTAACCGAAAATTAGTCAAAAAGCATCCCATTATCGGTTTTTCAAAAATATACAATGTACAGAAAATGAATTAAATCTGAATATAAATGAAAAATATTTATATACAGGGTGATTCACCAGGATGGCCTATTAGACGTTTATGGAAAACTAATAATAATTTTGAGCTGAAAATTTGCATGTTGGGGTTTGAGACAATGATCTTTCTCCCTGAAATATTTTCAGATCTCTACAACTTCCGGTTGAACCGGAAACAGACTACTACTTCCTTATTTCAAATGGCACACCCAGTATATTATTGCATCATTTGATAGCTTTTCTGATGACAATTGAGGCAATATGCCATACCTTGGTTAAAAACTCATTTATGAATGAACTCTTACAAGAATTCTCAAATTTATTCACTGAGAATATAGGATTTATTAATAATTTAACAAACTAACATAATTCTAGCGATCCAATCTGTGGAAAAGTTTAAGGACACATCCCTCAAAGAGAAGCGCTTCCTTGAAGGATCTGTCCTTGAATTTTTCCTTTGATTTGAATTTTCATTTTTAAACATAAAATTTGTGTTACTATGGGCTTATTGAACGCCGCTTAGCTTAGCACATCTGTACTGAATTTTGGGTTTAGATCGTTTGTACCTGCTTAGTTATTAGTGATGTTGGCAGAACAGTGGTTAGAGTGAACAGATGCAATCAAGATGACTAGGGTTCAAACCCGGATACCCTCAATATGAACTCTAAAAAATTACCTAGTTTCGCAAACGGTTCTTCTCAGACCCTAACAATCGGATAATAGAAACAACCAAAATAATTATCTAAGAAGTACGTTAACCATTACTGAATTGGAATATTATTTTTATTCAGCATGGATACATATAACAAATAAATAAGGTTTATTAATTATTACTCAATGATAAATTAACCTCAACTATATTTATTTCCTTCAAATGGATATTTCTTCAGCATTATTAATATAAGTTATGCGTAAATAAATGAAGTGTAATAATAAATGATGATTATTGGTGGGATTTCAAATAAATTATTTATTTCCATGAAACTTATATTTGTTTGTCCATATATCCAATAAATGATTTATTAACTATAATGCATTTTCGATTATATCAAATAAACACTTCTCTCAGTGCCCAATTTCGTTTTCAGCGCAAAATGTAGGAACCATCTATATTTCGTATCCATTCAACTGAACCAATATTTAAACTGCCATATAACTTTAATAGAAGTGAGAAAGTAGGAAGCTGCATGAAAATAACAGTGTCCTCGCAGATATCCAATTATATGTATTCGCCTTTCATAGTAACAGCTGACTCAATGAAGTATTGAGGAAGCAATTACCGAGATAAAATCGGCTGTATTCCTCACGCGGGAGGCACCTTATTCGTTTAGACAGTGACGTAGAGTACGTCTGGTAATTTATTGCATACCGGGATTTTAACGTGAATTTGGCAACAGTCAAAATCGATGAGTTGATAGGTTTTGTGACTGTGTCCTCACGCCACTTTACATACCCATTCTAGGGCGTATATTTGGCTTATGTTCGAATGATTGTAATGACAATATAGAATATGACAGTTCTAGTTATGTGTGTCAGGCGAAAAGGCAGCAGCCTAATGGAATTTTTTTTAATTTTCGCATGTTTTTAGAGCTATAGAACTTTAAATTGCAATAAAACAACGATGGATTATTCGATTGACATGAATTTTATTTATCCGCAAGATAATCTAGTGGCATTACATTTTAAATATGATTTCTGGCATATGACCGCCACGGCTGGCTCGGATGTAGTCCAATCTGGACGTCCAATTTTCGATGACTTTTTCCAACATTTGTGGCCGTATATCGGCAATAACACGGCGAATGTTGTCTTCCAAATGGTCAAGGGTTTGTGGCTTATCCGCATAGACCAATGACTTTACATAGCCCCACAGAAAGTAGTCTAGCGGTATTAAATCACAAGATCTAGGAGGCCAATTCACAGGTCCAAAACGTGTAATTAGGCCGTCACCAAACGTGTCTTTCAATAAATCGATTGTGGCACGAGCTGTGTGACATGTTGCGCCGTCTTGTTGGAACCACAGCTCCTGGACATCATGGTTGTTCAATTCAGGAATGAAAAAGTTAGTAATCATGGCTCTATACCGATCACCATTGACTGTAACGTTCTGGCCATCATCGTTTTTTGAAGAAGTACGGACCAATGATTCCACCAGCCCATAAAGCACACCAAACAGTCAGTTTTTCTGGATGTAACGGTGTTTCGACATACACTTGAGGATTAGCTTCACTCCAAATGCGGCAGTTTTGTTTGTTGACGTAGCCATTCAGCTAGAAGTGCACTATTTGCAAACGATGATGGCCAGAACGTTACAGTCAATGGTGATCGGTATAGAGCCATGATTACTAACTTTTTCATTCCTGAATTGAACAACCATGATGACCCGGAGCTGTGGTTCCAACAAGACGGTGCAACATGTCACACAGCTCGTGCCACAATCGATTTATTGAAAGACACGTTTGGTGACCGCCTAATTTCACGTTTTGGACCTGTGAATTGGCCTCCAAGATCTTGTGATTTAACACCGCTAGACTACTTTCTATGGGACTATGTAAAGTCATTGGTCTATGCGGATAAGCTACAAACCCTTGACCATTTGGAAGACAACATTCGCCGTGTTATTGCCGATATACGGCCACAAAAGTTGAAAGAAGTCATCGAAAATTGGACGTCCAGATTGGACTACATCCGAGCCAGCCGTGGCGGTCATATGCCAGAAATCATATTTAAAATGTAATGCCACAAGATTGTCTTGCGGATAAATAAAATTCATGTCAATCGAATGATCCATCGTTGTTTTATTGCAATTTAAAGTTCTATAGCTCTAAAAAAAAAGCACCCTTTATATTTATTACTCTACGAGCCCTACCAACAAAACTAAACCGAAGTATCGCCAATACCGAGTTCGAATAATCTCAAACCGAATCTAACACCAGTATATCCCGACTCTCGACATCTCATATGCATCTTGCCCAAGATCCAATCGGCAGCATGTTTGTCACGCCAACGTCACCTTATCTGTAATTTATTCCGCTAGCGCTTCAAAACGGACTGAAACTTACCCTCACGATTTCCAAGATATGTTGACATTTCTCCCTCACGTTGGCGAAGGGACAATTCAGACTGAGCCTGAGGATTATCGGTAAATGTAGGGCAACCAGATCCATGTATTCGGCAGGCGGCGATCCAATGTTGTTGCAACTCGTCCTCTCGTTCATTGACTTGCACCTGCGGAAGATGAAACGAAATCTTAAAGTTTCCTTTTGAGAGGTTTTCCAATAAGATGTTTCATTTTGAATCGCCCGCTATCTCGGCAGCTGTCACTTTTGGAGCTGTCATCTTTTGACATTTGACAAATAGAAACTACGCCATTACTAAATATGGAAGGATACTCGCTTCAACGACGCATTTAAAATGTTAAAATTCGCTACAAAAATGGTGAAGTAAAAATACTTTTGGGTCATCGTGAGGCACCTTTATTATTATTATTATTTAATGAGTAAGAGCAAAGAAAATTCTATAAAGCTCATAAAACATAAAAATATAAACATAAAAATATACAAATCATGAGAGGCAAAAAAATCAAAACCATGTCCAGTCTGAACTTCTCGGCAGGTAATAGTGAAACTGGTGGAAAAATTTGAGCAGTTGGGACAAGTAAGTGATGTGAAGAATCGAAACCGTGTGCGTCGAGAATATTGATGCTGTAGCGATACTTTACAGTATCGCTACTGTTAAGTAGCGATAGTCGAAACAAATAGATCGTAGATGTCATACACTAAGCTTAGGTATTTGTAAACATAACGCAATCCAAATATTAGTCGATTTGTGTCTGAATCATAAAGTTATTATCGATTAAACATGTCAGCTTACGAGCAAAATTCTCTTCATTTGCGGAAGGTTTTGATTTTCTGCTTCAATATGAAGAAATCTGCGGCTGAGGCTCATCGAATGCTCTCAAATACCTTAAAGTGAGGCCGCTATTAGTGAAAGAACGTGCAGAGAGTGGTTTCAACGCTTCAAGAACGGTGATTTTGACGTCGAAGACCAGAATGGCAGTGGAAAAGAGAAGGTGTTCGAAGATGCAGAACTGGAGGCATTACTTCATCAAGACTGGTATCAAACGCAATAAGAATTGGCAGGATCATTGGGAGTGACGCAACAAGCCATTTCCAAACGCCTGAAAGTCTTGGAAATGATTCAGAAATAAAGAAATTGGGTGCCATACGAGTTGAAGCCGAGAAATGTTGAACGGCGTTTGTTTGCTTGTGAACAGCTGCTTGCAAGACGAAGACGGAAGGGATTTCTGCATCGCATTGTGACTGGAGACGAAAAAAGGGTTCATTACGATGATCCCAAGTGCAGAAAATCATAGGGATATCCCGACCATGCTTCCACGTCAACTGCTAAATCGAATATTCACGGTTCGAAGGTCATGCTCAGTATTTGGTGGGTCCAGCTCGACCAGCTATTATGAGTTGTTAAAACCGACTGAAAAATCACAGGCGATCGTTTTCGAACGCAAGTAATGCGTTTGAGCCGAGCATTGAAAAACAAACGACCGCAATACAACGAGAGACTTGATAAGGTGATTTTACAGCATGACAATGCTCGACCCCATGTTGCGAAAGTGGTCAAGACATCCTTGGAAACGTTGAAATGGGAAGTCCTATCCCACCCGCCGTATTCTCCAGATATTGCTACCTCGGACTATCACTTTTTTCGATCAATAGCACACGGTCTGGCTGACCAGCACTTCCGGTCTTATGAAGAAGTAAAAAATTGGATCGATTCGTGTATCGCTTCAAAAGATGACCAGTTTTGTCGACGCGAGAATCGTACGCTGCCCGAAAGATGGGAGAAAGTAGTGGCCAGCGATGGACAATACTTTGAATCATAAATGTATAACCAGTTTTTCACAATATAGCCTCGAATTTCGGAAAAAAACGGCGGAAGCAAAGTTATACTCCTTTGTACTTGTAAACAAAAATCAAGTTGAAACCTGATCCTTTGCACTCACCTGCTGTTCATGGGGCTGCCCATGCCGTCCAACCAGCTCTCGACAGTCTTCGATATGGCGTCCAAAGCTACCTCTCGCACTTCATTGTCATGCGAGCATATCGGAAGGCAGAACCTGGACACAAGGTCCAGGTCCTGCAACAGCAGGTCGCTGGTTCTGTTGTCCTGCTCATCTCCACGGGTCAAGTTGTTGTTATTCGTGTTTGCCTTGGGGAACTCTGTTTGGACGAACATGCTTCACTCCTCTGGAAATGCTTCGCTTAATACTGATAGGTTCTGGTGTGGGGGTGTTGATGGTGTGTCTAGAAATTGAGAAAAGTTGGAGGTTAGGTCTCTCCAAGTACCTTCTTGTAGATTGCCTGGTTATTTGTTGTGTTAAGAATATACACTGCGCAAAAAAATTAACGCACATTGTGGAAATCTCAAATTTATTCTACAACTGAAGGTGTTCTCAATGATCATTATTTTTATCAGAATTATGCATGCATATGTTATCCACTTTCAACGTTTTTCTTCAATACAGATGTTTTTTCCCAGCAGGAATAAAAAAAGATGAGATTATCAGATTTTGAATGTATTGGCTCCATTCTGAAATCAGTTGTTCTCGATCTATTCTAGTGATCAATAGTTTTTCTTTCGTTTGATTTTCCACACTCGATCGCTATGCAACGCGAAACACGCAATTTGACCCAAGATGAATGTGCCCAAGCGGTAGTTTTGCGAGAAGAAGGGTGGACATACACAAGAATTACAGAAAGGTTTGGAGTTTCCCATACAAGTGTGTCCAGAATGTTGCAGCGATTCAGGGAGATAAGTTTGAATGTCCGAAGACCAAGACAGGGTAGACCACGGGTAACAACTGCCATTCAAGAACGTTACTTGAGAGTTTCTTCGTTGAGACAACGGTTTGCAACCGCTCGCCTCCTTCAAAATAAGCTTGAGCAAACTCATGGGGTGCAAATTACGACTCAATTCTAGTGTATATTTTAATGCCTTCACTCTACAATAATTTGAGGAGACTGAGATCACTAAATATCAAACTTTCTCCTTATGAATGGAAGGTTACATAAAAAAAATTATTAAATAAATGTTTAAGCGATCGTAAATGACATCATTTTAGTAAACAACGTTTAGAGCTCCGCCAGTAGAACTACAATGTGTATATCCTGCAGCCAAGTAGATATACTGTGGAGACTTATGTGTAAAATAATTTTATAAAGATAAGATTCAATTTGAAGTTTTCGACATTATATGCAACCTCAGAAACAAAATTCTACAGACCTATTTCCAGACGACATCTAATATTGGCCACCTAGACAGACCGATATGTTACCCACAGAACGATCATATCTCGAAGAATATGAGAAACCTGTTGCATCCACCTGGAATATGTTAGCTCTAGAGCATGAATTATAGATTTCTTGGTACTCGATACCTTGAAACTAAATCGTCCATCCAGTAAAACCTATACCAAGGCGATTGGTGAAGTGTGAAACCAATAATGAACATGTTATTAGTAAAAAACATCTTTATTCAGTTCTTTTTCTTGAAATTTTAATAGAACGGTAGTCTTAATTTTTCTGCTTTGCAGTACTTCCAAATCGAAAATTATATTTGTTTGTGAACCTTCGATATAAGGGCATCGGAAAAATTTTGTTCTTACGCTTGTACTTCAATACTTATATTAGTTATTCCAGTATAATTATAATGGTTTTGTAATGTTCCTCGGTTTGTACAATATTTTCACTAACAAACAAAAAGAATCATATATCTATCAATTAATAGTGATCGATTAAATTCTGCCAGTCCCACTTGAAACCCAAAAGGTTGATTATACTAATCATGCAATTAACGACAGTATTTTTGCATAAATCCCAATTACACTACGTAGAGAGATATAGAAGGTTTTCCTAATTATACACCATTTGTCTCTAAGCAATCAATCTATTTGGCAACGTCAACTGGTATATCTACCTACCTAATAATGACTAGTAGAGGACTAGAGACGAGCTTTCAGGAAGATATTAAATGAAAACTCTCCGAATTAACGTTGTGGGTCCATAATAAATGGAAATTTGAAAGTTGGCATCAATTTCGTAATGTTAATTACTCGTTACGTAGATAATCTGTAGTTGCTAAAGAAACTATGCCAACTAGATACATATCTATGCACGAAATGGTACATTCAAAATTGAACCGTATTCGTATTGGAAAATTTTCAAATCTACTTTTGATTACTGCTGTTTCTATTATGTTCTATGAGGGTACGAACCATCGAAATAATTACCTCATATCCCAGCAGCAATTTTAAAATAGAATCGATAATTGCGATTTCATAGAATTTTGCAAAATCCTTGTCACTGACGTGAATATGAAACATATCGATTGGGGTGAATTTTCGGGTAAAACCAGAAGCGACATCATCGGAAACTAACAACAAATACTTCGAATTGCCTACGAAAACAAAGAAAACTCTACCGGCCGGCTTTTTGCAGAAAAAACTGATCAGTCAGTGGACATGCGCACAGAGTTTCGCGATAGATCAAAAACGATAAAAATCAAATCTATATTTTCGTAAATTGTCGTACTTACATGGGATTCGCTTTTGGGTTTTATCTATCGGAACGTAAAGATGTGTTCACTGCTGGAAAACATCAACAAAACCGGCAAAACTTGCACCGCCGGAGATCTTGAAGCGTTCGATACACTTTGACAATGAACTCAGCTGACTGGGATCGAGTGACGCGCATGCGTCAGGTCAGCTGTCCCAGAACCCAACAACGGCAACAACTCCATCACGAAAGAGCTGTAAACGGGGGAGGTGAGGAGGGGTATAAGGGGGTTACGGACTACGTCATGTCCCAGTAACTAAGTCCTCCGGTTTTGAAATCATGACTTTGCTCGGTGAATTCATATTTCATGAGAGGAGTATGTTGGCAGTCGATCTTTCTGGATGGCCGGGAAAGAGTTGGGTTGTTTGGGGATTTTTTCAAGGGGAAATGCGACATGAAGTGGATGATATACCGGGTGGCTCAAGATAACGATAGAATAATGCGACAATTTGTCGAAAATAGTTCTTTTTGGAATTAGAATATTACGGGACTTGAGAAAACGTTGAAAACTTTACGATTTTCCCTAACGACGCAGGCAATTGCACCCTTGGATAGCACAGTAGGTACTGTATACAGGGTGATTGTTAGTGGTAAGCAAATATTAAAGGGGGCGATTCTTGGAGCCATTTCAAGAAAAGAACTTCATACCTGTATGAACGTGTGTCGTGATGTGCTAACTGTAGAGATACAGGGTGTTGAAAAAACTCGTTTTTTTATATAACCAAATTATGCTATTGCAGGTATTTCTATAAAATTGGGTTTTCTATGCATCAAAGTACATTTTCTAATGTACGACCAGTTTTATTATTTTTACCAGTGGCGTCTGTATGAGTTCTGCATTGAATATTTTAGGAGAAAATAATTGTACGCTACTGCTTTTTCTCAAATTAAAAATTATTTTCGAAATCCTCATTCATTTCAGATCAATTCATTAAACGTTTACTTTCAACACGCATTTCTGTTGTTTCGAGCTGCATCCAAATATCAGAAGCCGTTTTCGAATTATGTTTTGCAAAAAAAAATAGATTTTTTCATATTTTTATATTATATTGTTGATACGATCTTCTTGAAATTTGGAATGAACATTTGAATATAAAGAAAAAATAGTACGCCACTGAGATATTTGTGACAAAAAATTGCCCTTTTTTGTATCGGTGCCGTTTTTTATAAAAAAATTAAAATATCTTAACGCGTATTTTTCATATCTTTAATTGTTATAAGGTACTGTATTGATAATGTTTTATATTTCTGCATAAAAACAGCGCTGCATAAGAAAAGAAGGCATTCGAGATTTTTGTCACGAATTGAAGCAATTCAAAAATGATTTAAGTTTGAAATATCTCAGTGGTGTACATTTTTTTTTTCAAAATAGTCAGTTTTTAAGATAAACTTTTACACCCCATATCACCCATAGAGTAATGAACATAGATAGAGTGAGTATACGCAATTTTTACTTATTCCCAACACGGTTAGATTACGTTGCCGGATTGTGATATAATTTTCAAATCCACAATGTTAAATTTCTTTGTGAATGTATATAATATTGAATCAAATATATTTATTTCAGTGACTCCCGATAAATATGCAAATTTGAATATTTGGAATCCGATATTGTTCCTAATTGTCAAATTTGTAATAGGCAGAATATTCATTATTTTCTATATATGCCTGCTGAAATCCAAGGTTTGGCAACTTTTGCTCTCCTAGTGTCATCGGTTGTTGTACTTCGTTTGGCTCGCTTGAAGTTCGCTTTTGAATTTCTGATATATTTCGGTATTTATTTCAATATATTTCGAGTTAATATGAAACGTTGTTTCACTATGGGACATAAAAAGTGCGTTCTTTAAGGAGAAACTCGCGAATTGAGTGAAATACTGAAATATCTTATAACACGTTATAACTGACATGTTTTCATTTCCACGAGCTTCATGTCAAAATTAATAGTTCATGTTGGGGACAAAATTTGCCTACTGAAAATGACATATGCTCCCTCTATCTATGTTTATTACTCTGCTCTGTTAAAAATTATTTATTATTGAAATGAGTTGGAACAGCAAACAAAGAAATAAAAACAATTTAATACGGCATCTTTTGTGCCCGCTATAAGTTCAGGAAAACAAAAAAAAATAACCTGTTAGATATCAATCTTTACACAGATTTAACTATCGAGTTTCAAATTGAAGTTCCACATTTACATTAACTCTTTCAAGAGATACGTATCGGTTTTCCTGAGTGGTCAACGCAAAAACCAAGGATTACTTCCAGTTGCTACAATTCTAACGATTCTTTGCCCAGCTATACATTGTTTTTTATTCGCCTGGTAATTATTGCAATTATGCAAATTCGAGAAAACTGTGCAGCCATTATTCTCATTGTTAACAATAGAATCACGGTACAGAGGAAATCAAGGCTCTCTGTAGCCTATATAGTCATTTGTTATAGAAAATCGAACCGTAACATGCCACACAAAATTGAATGGAAATAACGTATCGCAGAATATATACAGGGTGTTCGAAAATCGAAAGGCAGAAGAAGGGTTATTCATTGAATTAACAAACTTTCAATGATAGTTGAAAAATTGGTGTTTTTACTTGACGAATGTCATAGAGTAATAGACATAGATATGGAGGAAGCATACGCAATTTTTACATGTCACAACATGGTTAGATTACGTTGCCGGATTGTGATATATTTTCAAATCCACAATTTTACTATATCATTAGGAATGTATGTTATATTGAATGAGATATATTTATTTGGGTGATTCCCGATTAAATATGCAAATTTGAATATTTGGTATCCGATATTTTTTCTAATTTACGAATTTATAATAAGCAGAATATTAATTATTTTCTGTATCTACCTGCTGAAATCAAAGGTTTGGCAACTTTTGCTCTCCTAGTGTCATCGGTTGTGTCACGTCATTTGGGGCGCTTGAAGTTTGTTTTCTGAATTTCTGATATATTTAGGTATATATTTCAATATATTTTGAGTTAATATGAAACGTTGATTCACTATGGGACATAAAAAGTGCGTTCTTCGTGGAGAAACTCGCGAATTGAGTGAATTATCGTATCACTGATATGTTTTCATTTCCGCGCGCTCCAGGTCAAAATTGATAGTTCATGTTGGGGACAAAATTTGCTTACTGAAAATGACATATGCTCCCTGTATCTATGTTTATTACTCTGAGTAATTGTCTAATGTCAAGAAGTTGTCATATTTACTTTTTTTAATGGAATACAATCAGTATAAATATATGGCAGATGATTACCAATATAAAGAGCCTGTAGCGATCCTGGTACCTACACCTGAAGATTAAAAAAACCATCGCTTGGAGAATCGGTCCTGGTTGAAGAAACCTTCCCAATTTCATACCAAATATAAAATCAAACAAAATCATATATTCCTACTAATTTATTTCTTTACATCATGATGAATGAATTCGTAAAAAAATATACATCGTGTTTTTACACATCATTTTACATAATATCCTATTTACAAAACCATCTACAAGAAGAGATGGTTACAGTTCAAAAATGGTCTTTGTTAATCATTTCATTAGAATACTATTGATCCCCATAATATTCAAGAACCGGAGACTTGTTGACACCTTTCAGTTGCAGCTTGAATGGCACCTATCAGAGCGCTTCTGAACCCTATGGAAGAAAGATAGTGTTAAAAGTTTACTCATAAGGTGAATAACTAATTTTCCAATAGGAATAATACGATTTAAAATGGTTTCAATGGCAACTCTGTGTTTTATATTTTGACATTTATTATGTCATTTGTGGTTAGTAGGTTATGCCATCTAATCATGGAAAGATATACGTTTCAACAACGTTTGAAAATTATTAAATTGTGATTATTTTGTGAATACTGAGAGAAATTTGAGTGATTAATTAAAAATCAACAATGGACGTACTATTGATGAAATAGAGCCAAATTTAAGTGAAAATTGAGTTCACAGGATGCAGCACCTACTGAAAAGTCTTGGTGTTCATTTGAATGATGTTATTTTCCACACAAATAATGACATAATGTAACCTTTCGAATAAAAAAAAATTGTGCCTCACTGAATAATTTATATATCTTTTTTATTGTATCATCACAATTGGAAAACCCATTAGTATATAAGGCATTGTGAAGGTCTAACAGATTATTGTCTTTTTACATTTTTCCCGATAAAAGTACACGAAAAATTCTTTAAATTAGTTCATTAATACTGGGTGTTTTTGACACTCAGTGAATCTGCCAACCCATGCAAAATATTCACTAGCCGCTTCCGATACTATAACGCTGTCGAAAAAATCAACCAAGTCATCAATATCTTACCTTTGTCCTCCAGATAGTGCAATCCAGCGGCTGTTGAACCAGCTGGTGATGTAACGTTGTCCTTTAGAATCCCGGGATGTGTGTTGGTATCTCTTACCATCTGTGCAGACCCATAAACTGTTTGGGATGCCAGTCTATAGGCCAGATCTCTAGGAAGGCCCATTTTCACGCCTCCATCTGCCAAAGCTTCTATCAGCACAAATATCTGAAGAAAGTGGTATAATAAAGGGTGTTTTTTTAGAGCTACAGAACTTCAAATTGCAATAAAACAACGATGGATTATTCGATTGACATGAATTTTATTTATCCGCTAGATAATCTTGTGGCATTACATTTTAAATATGATTTCTAGCATATGACCGCCACGGCTAGCTCGGATGTAGTCCAATCTGGACATCCAATTTTCAATGACTTTTTCCAACATTTGTGGCCGTATATTGGCAATAACACGGCGAATGTTGTCTTCCAAATGGTCAAGGGTTTGTGGCTTATCTGCATAGACCAATGACTTTACATAGCCCCACAGAAAGTAGTCTAGCGGTGTTAAATCACAAGATCTTGGAGGCCAATTCACAGGTCCAAAACGTGAAATTAGGCGGTCACCAAACGTGTCTTTCAATAAATCGATTGTAGCACGAGCTGTGTGACATGTTGCGCCGTCTTGTTGGAACCACAGCTCCTGGACATCATGGTTGTTCAATTCAGGAATGAAAAAGTTAGTAATCATGGCTCTATACCGATTACCATTGTCTGTAACGTTCTGGCCATCATCGTTTTTGAAGAAGTACGGACCAATGATTCCAATGATGAAATTTTCGGGCGAGAACGAAATTCGGTTAAGTAGGTATCGCCAATTCAAACACCGCTCACCGATTTTTGGTAGGACTCCCAGTTTATGATTCTTTGATTTGATTTGAACTCGAAATTTGGAAAAAATCCGTAAAAATTGAATCTCTATACAAAAATCTTTATATCTCCTAAAATATTTGTCACAGACCCCTCAAATAAAGACGTTTTTCGAAGATCAAACTCTGATCTAAAACATGATAAGGTTTCCAATCCGTATCTTGCATCCAGGTGATATAAAAAAAAGAAAAGTTATAAAAATCATACACAAATTGCCAAGACTTCTCATGACTTCCCATGACTACCATGAAAAGTACAATAACTTCCCAAAGCTGTTCGCCCCTCGCTTAACCAATCAATCAATGTAATTTATTTGACCAAATTTAGTACAGTAATTTTCAATAAATACTGTCAATTAAACCAATGGTTTATCAACACATAAATCATCTTTGAAAGATCAGAAAATCACTCACATAAGCTGGGCCAGAGCCGCTCAAAGCTGTGATGGGGTTCATCAAGCTTTCTGGTACTTCCTCAGAGGTACCAATGGAATCCAACAGTTTTTTAGTAATTTTTACGTCGTTTTCTGTGGTTTTAGCTCCCCTCACGAATACTGAAGCTCCACTACGTACCAAAGCTGGGGTATTTGGCATGACTCTCATTACACGAGATTCTTTTGGCAGGCACTGAAAAGAAAGTAAGGCTGAGTCTTTATAATTTGTTCAGGAATTCAAGGACAAAGGCAATCCTCAATTTTGGAATATAATTTATATGTTGGTACTCCGAACTTTCCGCCACGGCTTTATCTGATGTCAATTCATCAATTTTCCTTCTTACAATATAGATATTAATGTTCTAAGATTTGCCTTAAAGAAATCAGTTCTGCCAACAAACATTTTTCAATGCAAAAATCACTAAATGATATTTATGAAAATATTTCATTGATTTCAATAAAAATGCAATGGATTAGAGAAAATAATATATAATACTCGTACAGAAGGCTCATTCTACCACTCGTTCTTTCAAAAACTCGCCACTTCGTGGCTCGTTTTTGAATTTTGAACTCGTGGAAGAATATGAATGCCTTCTGCACTTGTATTATAAATAACTATTCTTACCAATTTTGTTATTAAAATCAGTGTTTCAGTTTGAAGATGCTCCAAGTTTTCTCATACTACTTATACCCTGAGACTGAGAGAAGTGTTTATTTGATATAATCGAAAATGCATTATAGTTAATAAATCATTTATTGGATATATGGACAAACAAATATTAGTTTCATGGAAATAAAGAATTTAATTGAAATCCCACCAATAATCATCATTTATTATTACACTTCATTTATTTACGCATAACTTATATTAATAATGCTGAAGAAATATCTATTCGAAGGAAATAAATATAGTTGAGGTTAATATATCATTGAGTAATAATTAATAAACCTTATTTATATGTAATATGTATCCATGCTGAATAAAAATTATATTTCAATTCAGTAATGGTTAACGTACTTCTTAGATAATTATTTTGGTTGTTTCTATTATCCGATTGTTAGGGTCTGAGAAGAACCGTTTGCCAAACTAGGTAATTTTTTAGAGTTCATATTGAGGGTATCCGGGTTTGAACTCTAGTCATCTTGATTGCATCTGTTCACTCTAACCACTGTTCTGCCAACATTACTAATGACTAAGTAGGTACAAACGATCTAAACCCAAAATTCAGTACAGATGTGCTAAGCGGCGTTCAATAGGCCCATAGTATCACTGATTTTATGTTTAAAAAGGAAATTCAAATCAAAGGAAAAGTTTAAGGACAGATCCTTCAAGAAGATGCGCTTCTCTTTGAGGTATGTGTCCTTAAACTTTTTCACAGATTGGATCGCTAGAATTATGTTAATTTGTTAATTATTAATAAATCCTATATTCTAAGTGAATAAATTATTGAATTATTGTAAGAGTTTATTCATAAATAGCAAATGTTCGTTAACTACCAGTTGAAAATTTGTTGAAACTGAATTTATGTTATTTGAGGGGATAACGTAGGTTCATATAAATTATTTGCCAAACCACGTTTTCAATTTCAAGACTCTAATTCTTCAGATTGTTATTCAGATTAACTGAAAAAGTTTCAATATAAAATATAATATACATATTGCGAAACTTTCAGAATCACTGTTTACAAAGAATACAATTTTATGTAAGATGAGATGTGATCTATACTAATCAGCTTGTAGTTCAGTCAGAAATAATTCGAAGGATTCTGAAAAGTATAGTTTTCAGAACTGATATTTTCAGTAATTCAGTTAACTAATGACTTCTCATTATTTTCCTAGAACATCTTTCCAACTATCTTCTCTGAGAATTTCAAATATATACAGTTCTAACAATAGCATCTCATTTAAGATTATAACAGGAGTCTTACAATGAATAAAAGTCTTTTTTAACAACAGAATTCATAAAATATTCCATCTATAAACTAGAAAATTATAGTACCTAGACGAAGTGGATAGTATGAAAGCATTGTCAAATATCATAGGTTTTATCACAATTACTACAATTCAAAACCTCATTTAATGATTTCTCATTCCAGACACTCAGAAAATAATTCACAATTAGAGCTTTTGGAAAAAATGAAGAAAGCAGTCAAGTGAAGTTAGCATTGCTCTCTTGGAGACCACGTAGTTTTATAGTCATATATACAGTTAGGTATGTGGTATCCACTTCAATAGGAATGATACAAATTGAGATGTTATAATGGTTATAATCATGGAAAGATACACGCTTCAACAACGTTGATAATTATTGAATTGTTTCATCATTTGTGGATACTGAGTAATTTAAGATGAGTACCTATATTACCAAGCAATTTCTGATACTTTTCCAAAAAGTAACTTATTACTCAGTAGATATTTTAAAGAGCTTTTTTTTATAATTACCTGTTCCAATTGCTTGATAGTGACACCCATAGCAATAGATAAGAATAACTTATCAGCATTAACATTAGCAGCCTTCTTTATATCTCCTAATGCAATAGGTACAATCGAAGGTTTGACAGATACTATAACAACATCAGATTTCTCCACTACAGGAACATTTTCGAATATAGACTCTGCCCCAAGTTGTTTGAAGGCTTCAGCTGATGGTAAATCAGAAGGATGGCAGCTGGAAATCATGGATTCACCCTTCGCTAGACCTGTGAAAAATAAGAATTGATAAAAAAAAAAGAATTTTTTCGCATACATTGCGCTCAAAAGTTCCTGTCTCGTGTCAGTCTTTTTTTTCTATAACATGCTTGAATTTTCTATGGTTCTGGTTACACTATCTATACGAAATTTTGCACGCAGCTTGAAATTGTTATTCTATACAGGGTGTTTCACCGCCGATGACCTATTAAAAGTTTATGGGAAACTAATCATAATTATGTGCTGAAAATTTGCATGTTGGGGTTTGAGACAATGATCTTTCTCCCTAAAATATTTTCAGATCTATATGAATTCCGGTTATACCGGAAACAGACTACTACTTCTTTTTTTCAAATGGCACACCCAGTAAATTATTGCATCATCAATATTTGATGACAATTTCAGCAATATGCCATACCTTGGGTGAGAACTCCACGGTTCATGAGTTAATGAAATTCTTATGAAAAAAATGGTGGCGACGAGTACTCACATTTTTTTAAATATTTCTGCAGAAAAATGTTTTCATTTTTTATTCTGCAAATACGTAATATTCATCATGAACTTGAACTACTCAAATTCATCAAAACTCAAGATTTTCAAATTAGAATCTATATTGTTGGAGCTCCGTCGGTGAACGTGTTCAAGAATAGGTTCGACGTCTGGAAGTCAAGGGTTCTTGAATAAAGTTAATTAGTTTTTCATAAGTTGGATATTTCAGTATCTTTGTTTTTCTCAAATTGCATTCATGTTATTTTTCTCATTAGGGTTTTATTGAAATTTTTGTTTATTAAGAGTTTTATAGTTACATACTCAACTCTGTTTCTAATGTAATAATAATAATAATATTTTTTATTATTTCAGTCAATTCTACGTATAGAAAGAGGGGTGTTACTTGAGCAAACCCTATACCTAAAATGAATACTTTAAGAGTTATAGGGGAAGAACTTTAAATGAGGAAGTAGTAAAAACTTCTCTAAAAAAATCTTGAATTTCTAGAGGTACACCTATTTAAGATATGATGAAGAAGATAACTAAACAGCTAAACTTAAAGATTTCAGAATACACCGAAAAGATTCACTTCGTAACCTTCGTTAAAAAAAAATTTAATGAAAGAAACCTTGGTTTAAAATGACATTGAACTGACGACAATCCTACCTGCAGATATGAAACCTTTAGCCATGGCTTGAGCCATCTTTCCACCACCAATAAATCCAATTTTCAGTAAATTATTGGCCATATTTTCCACTTTTTCGAAAAAAATTTGTTTTTAAATACCAAACACAAGCACTTTGGACTAACTAGATCATCTCGTTTTTGAACTGTTCTCTGATCAATACAACGCTGATAATGTGCAGGGTTAATAGTATTATCTCCAAGAAAACAAATAAATATTGATAACAACTTGCATTTGGAAAATATTGGAAGCTACCTTCACAAAACTGATATTTGAGTATTTGAGCTTTCTCTTTTCGAGATAAAGTTGTGTACATTTAGATTGAAAAAGAATATCTCCAAATGGAATATGAATTTTCATTGGTAAACTATTATTGAAATTCAAGACGATACAATTGTTCAATTGATTTGGAGTATGAACTATAATGTGAGTGAATTGTCTTGAACTGTTTGTAGAATTAGTTTGGCGAAGTTTGTTAGGAATGATAAGGAGTATGATCGAGTTGTTCCGGTTTTGTAATAAGATTTCCCAGAATTGATGGGAAATTTGCATGTTGTAAGGAAAATTCACGTAATGATTTAATTTCTTCGAAAAAAATGTCTTGCATATTTAACTCCTAATCCCCACCTTCAACGTTATTAATCTCGAAATTTTTAAATAAATATCAAAATAAAAATGTAAATGAATATCTAGTGACTGGATTTTTGAAACCTGGGTCTTTCTATCCGAACTCAAATGCAATTTTTGAAGATTTAAAACTCTATACTGGAAGTACTAGAATTTCGTTGGCACAATCATAGTTGATTATTTATTATTTCTGTCCAAATTTTCTTTTATGTTTTTAATTATCTCTAATTTTGAATTCCCTAAAGTTCAGTTACACTTTTTGCTACATTATACCGAATATAAATTCAATTATCTATAATATTGATAAACTGGAATCTATAAAAACTCTGGAATATAAATTAAAAGATCATTTCTTTCAGATAGCACTCAATGAAATTCACATTTTTCTGAAAGAAGTTTTAGATATCATGAAAATCTGTACCATACAGTTCGTAAATGTGACTAATTTAGCTATTTCAATACTATTCTCATCCGAATATCTCGATATTTTTCTTAAAAAAAAATTAAAAGCGCGTTATTCCCATAGCTATTTCTGTTAATCTTAGAATCTGATACCAGTGTAGAAATCCGCTGTTTAAGGGTCAGAAATAAATCTTTGATTAAAAAAAAAAACCCATGCGAAAAACTCAATATATCTCAAAAAAAAATTAAAAACGCGTTATTCCCATAGTAAATTCGCATGTGTTGCCATTAATAACTCCATCCTTCTCAACACCTCTCTTTGATAGTCTGCAAAGCGATGCGAGTAGAAGCCACGTGAGGGCCAGTCCATGTCTATGGAAGAATCTGATCGCAGGTAAATATTCATCTTGGAAAATTCTTCATTTAATTGAAACTATGTAAGAAATGAGGTAAGGGTATGCAATGCAGTATTTATTTATTACGAATTAATTAAAAACATTGTATTTTACGAGAGTTTATTTAGTGTATATTTTTTTCCACTAAAATAACGCATAAAATGAAAATTATTTCTCAAAAAAATTATGAAACTAGTTATTTTTCACTTTTTTCTTCTTATTGAGAAGGCGTACCACCTCCTTTCTCTGGTCTATGTCTCCTGTGACGTGGATTGCCACCTACCTCACCTTTTACGTTGGTGGTCGTCCGATGAGTCTTCTTTCGAGGGGTTTGTTATCCCTGGTGATCTTTGCCATTCTGTCCACATGCTGCTTCCACTCTCTACGCCTCTTCCTTATCAATCTGACCACAAAGTCCACTTGGTACTTCTCTCTTATAACAGAATTTCTCTCTCTGTCCGCCAGTTTGTATCGTGTTATTGTTCTTAGGGTCTCTGTGAGATTTTTCATTCGAATGGATACTTTTTATATGTCTTTTAAGGGTTTTTTCACGCTTCAAACATACTCACATGAGTGACATTTATGATGTTTTTTATTCAAATGAACAGAATCTATATGCCTTTTGCATAATTTTTTGAATTTTTTTTCAAATGAACAGAATCTATATGCTTTTGTAAGTGAACTTTTTGGTTGAATGCATAATCACATAAGTTACATTTATGTTCTTTTTTATTCAAATGGACAGAATCTATATGCCTTTTGAGGTTAATTGTGTAATTGGTTGCATAATCACATAAGTGACATTCATGTTCTTTTTTATTCAAATGGACAGAATTCATATGAATTTTGAGAGAACTTTTATGGTTGACTGCATAATCACATAAGTTACATTTATGTTCTCTTTTATTTAAATGGACAGCATCCATATGAATTTTGAGAGAACTTTTATGGTTGACTGCATAATCACATAAGTTACATTTATGTTCTCTTTTATTTAAATGGACAGCATCCATATGAATTCTGAGTTGAAATTTTTGCTTGGCTGCATGATCACATAAGTTACATTTATGTTCTCTTTTATTTGAATGTACAGTATCTATATGCTTTTTTAAGTGAACTTTTTGGTAGGATGCATAATCACATAAGTGACATTTATGTTCTTTCTTATTCAAATGGACAGAATCCATATGAATTTTGAGATGAGCTTTATTCTTGGCGGCAAAATCACAGAAGTTACATTCATGTTCTCTTTCATTTGAATGTACCCTATCTATATGCTTTTTTATGTGAACTTTTTGGGTGGATGCATAATCACATAAGTGACATTCAAATTCTTTTATGTTCAAATGGACAGAATCTATATGCTTTTTGAGGTTATTTTTCCTATTGGCTGCATGATCACATAAGTGACATTTATGTTCTTTTTTATTCAAATGGACAGAATTCATGTGAATTTTGACAGCACTTTTATGGTTGGATGCATAATCACATAAGTTACATTTATGTTCTCTTTTATTCAAATGGATAGTATCTATATGATCTTGAAGGGATTTTTTCTGGCTTGCAGCATACTCACATAAGTGACATTTAAATTCTTTTATGTTCAAATGGACAGTATCTATATGCTTTTCGAGATGAACTTTCTGCTTGGCTGCATAATCACATAAGTGACATTTATGTTCTTTTTTATTCAAATGGACAGAATTCATGTGAATTTTGACAGCACTTTTATGGGTGGATTCATAATCACATAAGTGACATTCAAATTCTTTTATGTTCAAATGGACAGAATCTATATGCTTTTTGAGGTTATTTTTCCTATTGGCTGCAAACTCACATAAGTGACATTTATGTTCTTTTTTATTCAAATGGACAGAATTCATGTGAATTTTGACAGCACTTTTATGGTTGGATGCATAATCACATAAGTTACATTTATGTTCTCTTTTATTTAAATGGATAGTATCTATATGATCTTGAAGGGATTTTTTCTGGCTTGCAGCATACTCACATAAGTGACATTTAAATTCTTTTATGTTCAAATGGACGGTATCTATATGCTTTTTGAGATGAACTTTCTGCTTGGCTGCATAATCACATAAGTTACATTTATGTTCTCTTTTATTCGAATAGAGAACAGCATCTATATGCCCTTCGAGATTGCTTTTCTGGTTGAAAGCAACTTCCCCTGTTTCATATTTAAAAGACGATCTTATTCCATTCTCATCGGTGTAATGCTGAACAATATCTATGATTTCAGTCTTTTTATCCTCAATATGCCCCCCATCAGTCGTGTACTGAAAACTAGAACCAAAAAAATAATTTTAACATTTTCATTTTTAATTATAAGAGGTTTGAAGAGAAAACAATTTCAAAAAACAATGGAAATTTTCATTCAAAAAGATATTTCAATGGAATATTTCACAAAGTGTAACATCTCTGTAAAAAGTATTGTTGCTTGACTACATTGATTTTCCTAGTTAAAAAAAAATATAAGTATAGTATAATCAATAATCGATTGAGTGATCGAAACTTGCAAGCAGGGCAATGGGAAGATCGCAAGCAATGGATTCTAGGCATCGGACAACGTCGTCGCACGTTTTAAACCGATATATATATATATATATATATATATATATATATATATATATAAATATCGTGAATCTATATTTATAGTACGACTGTTATCTGGAGACAATATATATATATATATATATATATATATATAATCAATAATACTTCATTTCATAGAAATTATTATCTTCAAAATTTAATCAACACAATTTCAAAATGAACTTTGAGAATAAGGATCTTGTGTCTGTGTATCCTAGGGTATTTGAATTATTGTTAAATATAAAAATTATTATTAAATTGTAACTAAATATTTCACATTATTCGGAACAAAAAAGAAAGTCAACATATTCTGACATTTTCATTTAAATCAAGAGATTAAGACTAATAGGGAGTTGCCTTGTAAACATCATATGTGAAATCAATCGGATTAAAGGCACACAACAGACTCTTTTTTAAAGATCTATCAGTTACGAGCTTATTTTGGACTCTTCCTATGGCTAAAAAACGAACAAGAAAAAATTAGAGAACAAAAACTACAAACAGAATTAATACCAAAACAGATCAGTGTAGAAATAATTAAAAATTTCAAAATCGCAAAAACACATCTACTTAACTGAAGAGACAATAAGCCATTTTCTTTCTGAAATAACTTTCTTCAAAATGAAAAAAGTGGAAGTGAAAAAAGTTAAAATTTGGCCTACAGTATCAAGAAACAATAATGAATGCTTACTCCAAGTCAAATGAGTTGCCTTTTTCATAGCTATCATCATCTTCTCCCATTTCCATCTTTACTCTGTGATGATTGATTATTTTCATCTAGGAAAATTTTTGAGTATGTTTCCACTTTTGACTTCAACACTTTTTTAATTGTGAAAATAAATATGTACAAGTTCAAATCGAGAACTGTTTGTTTCTCTCTCTCTCTCTTCTTTTATTAGTCTTATTAATCCGACAGCTTGGCCATGTGTTCAACCAAAGACTAGTAATCTGTGGTTCAACTGTTTGTTTTGTACATAGATAAACTTCTTCTTCTCTTCCTTTATCTGTGCCTGGCTACTGATTCTGGCATTCTGCTTTGTGTTTGTGTGATATTCTACAAATATTTATATTTTTAAATCATTTAAATGGTTATGAGTCGTTCGAATCGCTATTGTTCAGTTCCTCAGTGTTCTTCCTGGGAAAAAAAAGTTCAAATATCAATTTCCATGCTTTCCTTCAAACTGGTGATGAATATCGTGTAGGAAATTGTGGAGTAAAGTGCTGATGGATTGACAAAAAGCTAGGCAACTGAAACTCAAAATCGGTAAAGCAGTGACAAGAAATATGAAAGTATGTTCTTTGCATTTTATCGAGTACCTACACATGAAATTTTGGGTTATATTTATGTTCGACACAAAGTTTTTGAAAAAGACTGCTGTGCCTTCCAGAAATCTTCCTGTTGATAGATAGCGGGAATTCGAGAATTTCTGAAGAGCGCCACCTTACAGAACTCTGGTGAAGCAGAACACCAAAGCAACAGGTGGATATCTCAAAAAGTCTGAAGCAAAATCGAATCAGTACCATAGAAATATAATATATTATATTTCTATGATCAGTACATACAACAGGGATTCTATGCACCTTTCACCGCACGCTCCGCACCGGTGTGAATTTATCGAACGCATTATTAGAATTAATGATATTTTTCCTAAGAACATCTTAAAAGCATAGACATATAATTAAATCTAAGTCTATGTTTAAAAGATGCTGTTAGGTCAACAAAATTTACATAGATGGCGTACTGTCAAAATAGAAATTTTTCCAAAATATAATACGTTTCGCGAATTTGCAACTGATTTTTAATTTTATTTCAACTGAATTGATAATTTTTCAATTTCTATCTCATTCCATTCGAGAGTTATCAATTTTGACAACGAATTTCAATATAATTTTCCATGATAAATAATATATATAATAAATAAAATCACATCAAAAAAATTTCTCATGCTAACCTTTTACGAATGAACACTCATAACAAAAAACAATTTATTTACATGACAAAATACACAGTAGAAACGAATCAATTAAAATAAGGCAATCAATTTGTAAAGATCTGGTTTGGAAGAGAACAACGTTTCTTCCTCACGCTCCCATCCAATTCTTGAGACTCCTCAACATCTTTCTTCTCAAAATCTTCCTCCTCAAAGTCTTTCTCCTCAAAACTTTTCTCACTTGCCTTTGTATTAATTTTCAATTTCAATTCGTCAATCCTCTTTCTGAGGTCAAATATGGTTTTTTGACGCTCCGCAATCTGGTCTTCTTGTGTACGTACTTTCCTCCTCCATTTATCTATTTCTTCTTCCTCTTCTTCTTCTTCTTCCATCTCTTCATCAGAACTGACAAGATTGACGGTCTCAACTTTATAAGGATCGGAATCTGATTCTTCATCCGAACTCACATTTATGACTTCTTCACTTGAGGACTCATCTGGTTCATCTTCTGAGAGGCCATACCTCTGCATGATTTCTGACTTAATTGCCTAAAAATTATATTTCTGTTAGGAATCCAATCCGGATTTAAAAAAACCGAATATAAAATAGGCTTGACAGGTTTTCAAATCCTATCAAATTATTCTGTGTAATTTTCTAAAATACTACTAGAAATTTTTTTTTTTGAGAAGAATAGATAATAATTTTTAGTGATTGTCAGATACCAACCATACCTGTAATTTCCTTTCATTATCTTCCATCAGTCCTTTTCTCAGTGCCAAAATTTCATACTCCATCTCTTCTTTCCGGTCTTCCTGTATTTGATTATATTCCGATATAATTTCATTCCTCATCAATTCGATTTCTTTCATTTGGTTCATATCCTCCATCTCCAGTTGTTCGACAATTTCAGCTAATTCATTCTTCAGCTTCTCCAATCGATTCTCTTTCTCAGTTCCTATAGCGGTATCTAATCTTTGGCTCAGAAGTTGGGTAATCCTTTCGCTCCTCCTAACAGGCACCGATGGGGGTTTACTGACCACAATGTCTTTGGCGATTGCGGAAAAGTTCAAAACGTGTTGGGTTTCTTCCCAAAGTTCTTTGCAGGGGTTAATATTGACTATCATACATATGTCCTCTAGCCCAGACAGTGCATTTTGGAATAACTGAGTCAATTTTGATTCTCTGAACGGAATGATGTTCTGTTTGGAATATTGCTGGGCTTTCCTCACGGCTTGAAATAAATTTTAACATGAAGAAATATCCAATAAGTATAAATGCAATAGGTTTGTTTCAACCCCAAAGAAGAATTTGTTATGATAAGATAAAAATGTTCAGACAAAGCTAGTGCTTGGTTGTGCTTAAGATGCATAGAATACCTGGTGTGTGCAGTGATTCGATTTTGTTTCAGACTTTTTGAGATATCTACCTGTTGCTTTGGTGTTCTGCTTCACCAGAGTTCTGTAAGGTGGCGCTCTCCAGAAATTTTCGAATTCCCGCTATATGGCTGGCGCCGTTTAAAAATGAAATACTGATTTTAAACTTTACAAACTTTCACAATAAATCACAATTCAGTTCTTATCGAATGTTTAATGAGATGAATGGTATATAATGACAGAGTATAATAAAATAATAATAATAATAGTCAAAGGTCACGAGAGCCGAGAATCGAGAGAAATGTCAAATATAAACGATGTATGCGCCATCTGGAATTGACGCGATCCCTCTAAATCAAGTAGGCATAAATTTGAAAAATCTCCTATTTTGTCTTTAAGTTTTACAGCTATAAATAGACACACCATGCACACACCACTATGCATCTCCGTTGTGCTTTTACAAATGATACAATTGGGCCAAAAGAGATTGCATCTACTTCAAATATTTTCTGGGATTACAGAGTGGAACAATTTTAGGTGCGAGAAGAATATAAGAATATATGAAATGTGCTTCAAATAAATTGTGCACTAACTTGATGTTGACAGATTACTTGAAATGAATTCTTGGAACAATACAACTACCTTTCTCCTTACTATAGGACGGTTAGATAGTGCTCGCAAATCGGTATTGGAACTATCACAAACAGACAAATGGACAAACGGTCAGTTTTGGGAACGTTTCAAACCTAATAACAACAATAATTGTCGGCTTACCTGCTATGCACCTGCCCAAGACCAACAACGAAGTATTGATGTTATTAGATTCCTTCAATCTATCTCCGACATTCAAAGTTTTCTTAGAACGTTCGGCCCCCGCTAAATCACAAAAATTGAAATGGCTGATATGGCTCTCCTCTTCAAAGTCCTTCCCTGTCTGAGTTAGCCATATCGTGAATATCGAATGCGACCTGCTTGAATGACTATTGATGTTCGTTTTGGCATAGTTGAGATGGTGTAAGCCGTACTGGAGAACTTGGTACGCTTCCAAGCCCGAAGTGACATGCACGATTGTGAGATTCTTCACGTAGGTTTTACCATTGGCACAGCCCAATTTCAGCTTTTCCTTCTTCATTTCTTTCGTTTGGAGTAGATCGTAAATGTGCTCATTATAAATTTCGGCGAAGGAGACCCACAGACTGACGGATAAAGATGGGCAATTGTCAGCTAATGTAGCTCCTGGGAATCCACTCAGGCGATTCTTCATACCTCTAAATATTGAGTATTCACATTATTAAAGGAATGAAATTCTACAAATTGGTTTATTGTAGAATACCAAGTTACTTGATGAGTCCCAGGCCTGACACATACATGGCACCGTTTTAAATGACCTCTCTATAGAGGAAATTAATCTGTTCAAATTCTAGTTATGATAAAAGAATTATTTAAAGAGTTTTAAGAGTTTAGAGAGCCTTTTTTGGATATTTACTAACAGAAATAGTCAAAATCGAACCCCTGTGTATCTTCAAATCAAAATATCTGAAATACTTTGAATTAGAACATAACTGAACTATTACTCACTCATAGGTATTGATGTGTTCACATTTGGCACTATTTGACCATTTGAAATTTAAAATTTCCTCTTTAAATTGTCTTTCTTTGATAATCTCATCCTCTGTTAATCTTATGATCTTGCCATAAGGAACAGGTTTGTATATAGGCGCTTCTTTTATATCAGGAAGTGAACTAAAGATATATTCTAAGGACCGAGGTAATAAACCAGGCATTTCAGCTGTTCCAACAATGGTATACGTTTTGCCTGTAAAAAGACATTTCTCATTACATTGAATGAAGAATTCAATTCCAACTTGCCAGAGCTTGAAACACCATAAGTCAGAAGTGTGGAATTTTGACCATTAATAAATTTCAGTAGCTTTGGTTTAACCAGTTCACTGAATATTTCGGCCTGGGTTGTTTTGGGTTCAAATATTTTTGTGAAATTATATTTCTTCATGATAATATCATCTTTTGTGTTCCTTGTCCCCTCTGGGATTTTGGAAATAATTGTTTGGGGGTCTGGAACTTTGTATAAATCTTTGAACTCTTGAATGCCATCCTTTATTCTCAAATAGATATGGAGATGGTCATCGTCCTATAACAAAATATGTTTAACTTTAAAACTAATTAAAATTATAGATGATTGAAAACAACTAAAATTCATAATATCTAAATAAAACTAGTGCTGTAACAGTTTCACATGGAATACAATAATTAGGATTCATACATACGAAAAAAAGATCTGAAAAACACATAAAGTGACATGAATTTTGTGTAGAGAAACCTTAATCATATGGAAAAACATAAAAACAATTCGTTTTTTTAAGAATGCAAAAAGGAAACCATTTGATAATTTTGTCTCAATAACTATAATGGATAATCAATTTCCACATCGTTATGCTTTGATATTTCAATTTTTATTGTTGGTCCCAATCGAAAAAAAATATTTGACAATATTAATGATAGGATTTCTGAAAAACCAAAGTATATTTTTATGTTCAAACAGAATATGAGACTATTTTTTTAGAATATTACGATCACAGTATTATTGTAAAATACGACGGGGCCAATTATTCTAAGTGAAATAACTCACTGAAAACGAGTCTATCTCTTCATCAACATTTATCAGTTGGCCAGCAAGAACGCTTGAATCAAGAGCTTTCAATGTTGTGAATCTCATTTTTATACATATCACATTCAATCAAATAACCACAATGATTGTATGAAAAGTTCATATACAACTAGGAAGGAAAATTGAAAAAGTCAACAATTATTATGCTGTTAAATTTGAAAAGTCTTGTTGAAAATAAACGTTGGATGAGGAAGTGACGTCACTGCACCACAAATTTATTTGTTCTTCTCTAATGAAGATTGGCTATAACCATGTCAAATCGACCTTTTTTTCTAAGAAATAAACTAGTGTTTGAAGTTCAAACATTCATCCCAGTCCATTATCTGATGTTTTCTAAATGGAAACCAAAAATCATAGCGCCCCCTGGAGACTATATGACCAATCTACCAAACAAGTACTTTATCGACCTGTTCTAGTTACAAAGTTTTGCCATTCTGAACAGAATAATTCTTTTTAATTTCGAACGAAACAAACATCAAATATAGAATTGTGATCTTAAATTTTGTAAATCAGTTTATTCAAACATATATTTGTGATGAAGTTGACTTTAGAAATATGTATTTGCAAAATACCAAATTTTCTTCTCCGACATCAAGGGTATGAACATAAGAAATGAAAAACATATTGAAAATAATTTATTTTGATAGTTTTCTATAGATGTACATGTTCTATTAATAAAATTGCTTTTTACAATTTTTCGATACAGCCAGATATCGAAAATCAAAATATATTTCAGGTTTCAGCAACAAGCTTACTCAAAAAAGTTTGGACATCTTCATTTTCATTTTTTTTTGCTGCAGCTAAAGCAGATCTAATATTAAGTCTCATAGAACACAACAAATCTACAGGCAAATCTATATCATCGATCTGCATAAAGCTACGCATTTTAGAACACAAAGTCAACACATCTAAACAAGACTTAACATTTTTTTCCCACCCACGTTGTTGAGTTGCATATCTGTAGGCCTTTTGGTAACGTTCAGCTTTAATTCGTCCAAGTGGTGAAATATTAGCGTACAATTCCCAAACTAAACTATTACCAGTATCTACCGAAGTTATTCTTCCGAATAATTCTCTTGTTTGTTTTATAACATTCTCATCGGAATCATCTTTAGAACTCAGTTCAGTAAGCATAATCAATGCGGCTAGATTCACATATTTTTTGTCAAAATCTAAAATCCTATGGTAAGCTTGAATGACATTTTGATAGTTGCCTATATCGCAACTTACTAACAAGTAATTCTCCCAGATTTGCCAGTTGTCGAAATTGTATTTCAGAGCTTCGTTCAGAGCGTTGTGAGCCTCTTTCATGCGTCCTAGTTTGATGTAAGCTTGAGCCAGATTGTTCCAAGCCAGAAATCCTTCCGGTTCCAAGTGTGTGTATCTTATGTAAGCTGTCGCAGCCAATTGCCAATTTTTTGTTATTAGAGCTGAGTAACCAAGTCTCAACCAAACTGCCGCTTGAAGAGGGTTTATAGCCACCGACTGCTCAAAATGGGGTATACATTCTTGGTATTCCTTTCGTTCAAAAAGGTAATACCCCCAATGTCTTTGAGCCATGTGACTCTTTCCTTTTGATAGCTCCCAAGCTTTTTCGTAACAATGAACAGAGTCTGTAGCATCACCTGAATCAATTAAAAATGATATTAAATTAAGAGTTACCACAATTTTTTTAAATAATAAAATAATTTTATT
The DNA here is from genome assembly GCF_914767665.1 of Harmonia axyridis. NCBI lineage: Eukaryota > Metazoa > Arthropoda > Insecta > Coleoptera > Coccinellidae > Harmonia > Harmonia axyridis. Next base: position 4,228,052 of record NC_059502.1, read on the forward strand.
GTAGAAATTGCCTATGTTAGCAGCAAAATGCAAAGGAATGAAAAGCCAAATAACACATGTGTTTACATCAAAATGACGTCATCGTAAGTTTAGCCAATCCAGTTCGTTTCACATCATGTGACGAAATATATGAGTTATTCAAATTTTTTAAGCTTTCTTGTCTATTTATTACTTTTTTTGTCAAATGGATGAATATCATCATCAAAGACTAATCTATAATTTTAATATTTTGTATTATGTCACATAACCTATTGTAAATTCAGAGATTTTCAGAATTTCTTATTAGAAAATATCGTATAAATTTTTGGAAACATTTTTAATATAAAAAGATATGATCTTACCTAATAGACACCACAATTTGGGCGTTTCCTTTATGTTTAGTTGTTCTTCAATTACTTCTGCAGCTTTATGTCTCAACTTTAATAAAGTGTAGCATACTATCACAGATTCCCAATCTTTGATATCCAAATAAATATTTAAGGCATCCTTTACAAGTCCCATTGACAGTAATGCTTCAGCATAATCTGAACGTGTTTTCCATTTTGGTTTCAAACCTGTACTAAAGACATCTGCAAATCTGTTCAAAACATGTGGTGCAGGCTTGTCATAACTTTGTAAAATTTCTTCACATTGTGTTATTTTTCTGCTAATTGTTCTAACAGAGTTTTCATATTTGCAACGAAGCATTAGAGATGCAACTCTTACACTCCAAGTATTCTTCTGGTTTAAAATAAAATCAAGAAATGGTAGAATTTCTTCTCTAATTAACTCAGTTTTAGGTTTTGCAATTATCATTTCCTGCACTCTAGTTAAAAGAAACTTCTGTTCTGTATTGGGAAAATTGGTTACAGATTCTTGTGGTTCTGAAAATTGTATTTGATCCAGTCTAACATCATCTTTCAGAGGAATGTCTTTTGGTACTTCAAAATCATGAACTGGTGGACGTTTCATTTCAGGATTATCTAATGTTACTTCAAGAGTCATTTGAGCCAAATCTTTTATTTGGTATCTGGTCCTCTTTCCTAATTTTCCACCAAAGTTGTATCTTATTCCTAGTTTATTTTCTGCAGAATCCAAGTGTTGATTTGCTTTATTTATATGTCGGAGTAATAAGTAAAATTGTGCGAATTCTAGATCAAACTTTGCTCTTATATAATCTGTAATGAAAAATTGTGAGATTGTAAATTTTGGGAATGACCTGAGATTCTATAACAATAATTACAATTATTATTAATGTTCATACCTGGTAGCTCAAATGCTTCAAATTGAATTTTTAAATCATTTGCTTGTGATAAAAGAGCTGGACTTGGCTCTTCTATGATCTGCTGGTGTATAATCATACATCTCAAGGTCCATAATAAATTCACAATATTTTCTACCAAACAATTCTCAAAAATAGTTTTAGAAATATAAAGTAAATATAAATGCCTAGTATTTGGATTTACTTCTTCATGGCCTAGAATAATATTCTCATTCGCTGAGCTAATATCAACCTTTAAAAGTTGTGTGGTTTCAGGTCCAGTAAAATTTATTTGAACGAAATGCACAAAACAGGATATACCCATTTTAAAAATTCTAATTCTTTTTTCTAGTGGTAAACTGGAGAAAAACTCCTTTGATTTAGTGTTATCTATAAGGATATCTACATCACCCACCAAGTCCCCAAAATTCATATCACATTGTTCAATTAATTTTAATGCGTTGGGATGCTTTCCACCTTCAATATCTTTATTGTTTTCGATGGAAAGAAAATATTCGTCAAGTAAATTTGAAATATCCATTGTTTATATTTGGAATGTTTCACCTGCTGAAAAGTGTGGAAATTAGAGGTTATATTGGAAGCACCGATTTGATTGAAATACCCACAGAACACAAAAAAAAACAACATAAAATAGAGATTAGAAAAGTATTCTACTGATTATTTGAACTATTGAATTTTCTGGAATTTGTTTTCATAATGTAACAAGTAAAAGTAATACGACCAAGTGTAAAAACGAAACATTGCCAAATATCTCTACACGTACGGGTAATATATAACACAAATATATTTCTGTAGAATAAAATTTTAAAGGTCAAGCATTGGCGTAGCTAGGTATCCCTGTGACTGTCTACTCTACGCCAATGATGATAAGATCAAATTGCCAAATTATAATTTTTGGAATAATCAATTGTTGATCATTTTCATGTATCTAATTATTAGGTTAACATTGGAAATTTCAGAAGTTCCCGAAATTCCGCCAAATTTTTGAAAAATAAAATCTACATGGAAAATGTGCAAAAACTTAGTCTAATATTTAGTATTATATTATTGATAATTCAAAAAGATTTTGAAGTGAATAAAAATCAAAGAAATAAAAAAGGGGACTCGGAAATATTTATCCTACATTAAAAAAAAATTAGCGTAATAAAAATATAATTTGAAAACAATCATTACACAAACACAAAGTTACATTTCAAAATTATATTATTGAATGATTAGACAATTTCCTTGAATGATTGCAAAATCTGTCCAATTTAAAAAGGAATAATTTAAAAGTTTCAATCACATTCTGAAATGAAAACTTACGAACTTGAAATGTACAATAAAAGAACTGGCAGAATTATAAATGACACTAACGGATTACCAGTCTCTCACCATTGTTAATTTCACTGTTTTTCTCTGCCAATCTCTTGACTTTTTCAACCAACCTCTCAAGATGGACAGAAACCTCATCAACAAGTGATCTAGACTCCTCCCAATCGTGTTTCTTAGTAGCAGAAACGGCAGAAGTCAAGTTAGTTTTTACAGAAGACAACAAATGATCTTGAAGGTCGACACCTTTAGTGAGCACTAATTCTGCTAGTTTGATACACAAACACATAACTTGCACGCATGTTTGAGGATTTTTATCCCATCCTGCTTGTGTATAAGCTCTGAAAGCCCTTTGGAACCGTTGCGCTCTCAGTAAACTGGGAGGTACCAGGCTAGCGTACAACTCCCAAATATATCCTTCCCCTGGATAGATAGAGACGACTCTACCCAGCAATTCTCTGCATTTTTGCATCAAGTTTTCAGGCTCATCATGAAGTCTCAGTTCAGCTCTCTTATGTTCATCTGAGACCTCGTTACAAACGTTGAAAACTAGGATGTTCAATGCTTCCAAATTGAGATATTTCCCTTTCAAATCTAGGACTTTGTGGTAGGCCTTTATGATATTTCCGTAACTGTATGTATCGGTGCTTACTAAGAGCAGGTTCTCCCATATTTTCCAGCTTTCGTAGTTGTACTTCAGGGCTTCTAACAGAGCATTCTGAGCGCTTCTTTTGTTGTTTATCTTAATGTAGGCTTGGGCTAGATTATTCCATGCTTGGAAGCCGTCGGGTTCCAAGTTTGTATATCTCCGATAGGCTGTTGCTGCTACATGCCACAACTCAGTCTGCTGAGCAGCAACACCAAGTCTTAGCCAAACTTGGGATTGAAGAGGATTGATACTGACCGATTTCTCATAATGAGGTATGCATTCTGAATATTGCTTTCGGGTATAGAAGAAATGGCCCCATTGTCTTTGTGCCCTATGACTTCGTTTTTTAGAAAGTTCCCAGGCTTTTTCGTAGCAGGATACGTCATCGGTTATATCTCCTGAAAATAATTAGACACAAATATTTTTCAATACTTATTCAATAATTCACCGCTAAATTATTCGATCAGAAACACAAGGTGAACATCTGAAAAATTTACATTTTGGATTGAATGGTACTCAGAAATGGAGAGACATGACATAACCCACTGAACAAAAATGATATGAAATATCAGAAAATTATACACGCATTACAAGTTTCTCAAAAAAAGATAACAACAATGGGTCATTCATTTTCCTCTATCTCTTCATGTTAAAAAGTTGTACAAAACGGCCAGACATAATTGATTTTAATCTTGAATTCTTTATCGATGAGTCGAACCATTTAGTTTGAGACAATAATTCCCGCCTCAAATTCACAGATATTTTGCTTCCTTTTTACATATGAACTATTGAAGGTTGAGATCATTAACATTAAAAAAAATATATTTTTCTTACCTAATACACACAGCATTCTCACAGATTCCTTTTCCTCACATTTTTTCTTGATCAAGTCAATACCCTTTTGTTTATCTTTCAATCGAACATAACACCCATTGATATTTTCCCACTGTTGAACCTTTTTGTACACATCTAATGCATGCTTGTTCAGGCCCAATTGCATTAGAACTTCGGCGCATTGGACCTCCACCCTCCACATAGGCACCAAACCTGTACTAAAAACATCAGCAAATCGGCTTAAGATATGAGGGTTAGGCCTATCATAGCAATCCATGATTTCTCTACACTGAGCCAAGGTTTTCTCTACTACCTTTCCAAACAACGTCTCGATTTTGCAACGAAGTAACAGAGTGGCTACCCGTACAGCCCATGTATTTTTTTGATTCAACAAGAGATCAATAAATGGTCGGAGTTCACCAATCTGCAAATCTTCCTGAGGCTTAGCTATCATCATCTCATTCACTCTTGCTAAAAATAATTTCTGTTCTGTGTTCGGAATACTGATATTTTTCGTACTTGAAGATCCTTTAGTTGGAGCTTCTTTATTATTAGATGCTTTTTCCGATTTTGGCTCGTGTGTTTTTATATTCTTTGGTATATCAAAATCGAGAACAGGTGGTCGTTTTATTTCTGGATTGTCTGATGATATAGATATTTCTAGAGTCAATTGAGCTGTATCCTTTTCCTGATGTTTAGCTCTTTTTGAGAGTTTTCCTTGTAAACTAAATTGGACACCAAGTATATCATCCGCTGAATAGATATGCTCCTTAGCCTTAGCTACATGATGAAAAGTTAAATATAACTGTGCAAATTCTATATCAAATTTTGCTTTCTCATAGCCTGAAATGAGACAAGTATTAAGATATTAAGATATTTATCAAATATTCAGTTTAAATGAATTCTAAACTGCAAAATTTGAAAATGGAACAACAGAGATCCATAAAGATCTGGGAAAACTATATGTGACAAAAATTTTTCATTTAGAATTCAATTAATCTCAGCAAATTTTATGGATATTTGTATACCTTTGAGATTAAAGGTGGTGATTTGCTTTTTCAAGGCATCTGCTTGAGACAGAAGAAGAGGGCTCAGTTCTTCCATTATCTGCTGATGGATAATAATACTTCTCCATGTCCATAGTGAATTCACAATATTTGCAACTAAACACTTTTCGAAAATACATTTAGATACAACTAATAAAATAGGATGCTTAGTATTCACATTTATTTCTTCATTATTTAGTGTAAGAAATTTTGGAAAATCTATAGCCACTATCTTGGGATTATTAAATATATCAGTAACATCAGAAGTTAAATCAGGACCTGTGAAATTTGCTTGAACAAAATGGACAAAACAGGATATTCCAAATTTAAATATTCTACTTCTCACTTCTGACGATAGACTAGTGAAATATTCTTGTAATTCGACGCTATCAAAAGATTTTTCGATAAAATGATTCCAAATATCAGTATCTCTAATTCGGCACATTAACTCGGATGCATCAGGATAATTTCCATCTTCTATGTCTTTGTTGTTTTCAATAAAAAAAAAGTACTCCTTCAGAATATCGGATCCCCCCATGTTTAATACAATGAGGAAATATAGCAGGTAGTAGGACCTATGTTGATTATTTTAATTTCAGTCTAGAACGAGATCATTGGAAAACTATGAAAAAATATAACCTCTCATCGGCAGGTTACAATTTTCCAGACATCGATAGGTACGAGGGTCATCAAGGAAATATTTCTCCTACAGTTTCAGGATGCTCGTCCCACAGAACACTAGTACTAAAGGGCCCAGCCCATAGAGGAAAAATCAAATATCGATATGAGAATTAAGAAATAGTACAATAAAATAGGAAGAAAATTTGATTTATAACATTGCCATTATTCTTTATTTTTTTAATCAGTGAGCGAATTGAAAGTACATAACTTATTTCTATATCATCTGGATATTCGGATATTTTTCCCAAAGAAATTTTTCTAAACATCATTGATCTCATACGTTTATACCTGCCATGACTTAAGATTTTAAAATAGCTTGTATCGTGTTACCTCCATGAACTATTTTAAGCAAGAAATATTTCTTATTAGATTATGGTAGTATGTAATTGACTGCTGAATCCCATTTTGTTTTTAGGGCCTATCAAATTCAGTTTAACCCATTACAAATCCAGATTTACCCAGAAACAATTATCAATAATTAATTTTTATCTTTAAGTGTATGCGTGTAGATAAGAACTGATGAAATTATATGACAACACAATGTTGAATGAAAGGCTATAGCTTCATTTTGAGTTGAGAGGGGTCTATACCATTTCAGCGGTCAGTTCAAGAGTGATAAAGGATAGAGATTCTTTATTATTTCGCAGTTTTCGCACAGTAAGTTAGATATCCAGAAAATCCATATAATCCTAATTTGAAATAAAAATTGACTAAACAAAGGATCAATCAACATTTCCAAATGTGTTAATTTCATAGTGAATGACCTGCAACAATAAATGATTTGCCAGTCCAAATCCTTACTTTTTGAAAATAATTTCACGACAATTTTAATAATATTTCAAGGATGAACTACAAAATATAAAATCGATAAATTTTGATATCAGTACATTTTAACCATAGATTATATCACAGATATGTCAGTCTACGCATATTAGCCATAGATATTAGGTCTATGATATTAGCTAACCTTCAACCGCATAGTAAAATTAACCTCTCTTTGAGCTTGAGTTGAGCGTATTGTTAAAAAATTCAATATTTTGCAGCGAAATTATTCCAGGAACCAATTCATTCTCAATATGTCCGGAGATCATTTCTTACCCATCCAAGAAGATTTTTCAACCATTGCTATTCACGAAGCTCAAGAGCCAGAACAATGGTCTTGTATGGAAGTTGTTACCCCAATTTCAACATCTACAACATATAAACAAAGAGGACCTGCTGATTTCAAGAAATATGAATACAGTAGAAGTGGAAATCCTACCAGAGAAGTTCTGGAAAAGGTTATAGCTAAACTAGAAGATGCTAAATACGGATATTGTTTCAGTTCAGGTTTGGGAGCCAATACCACTCTTCTAGGATTATTGAAATGTGGAGATCATATTCTCTGCATCAATGATGTTTATGGAGGCACCAACAGATTATTCTCTAAAGTTGCTAGTAGGTTTGGAATAGAAACTAGTTTTTCGGAAATAGAGGCTGAAAGTTTTGAGAAAAATTTGAGGCCAAATACTAAAATGATATGGATTGAAACCCCTACTAATCCCACTCTTCAGGTATGTGATATTGCCAAAGTAGCTGAGATTTCAAAAAAGCATAATGTGATCCTCGTTGTTGATAATACCTTTTTGACGCCATATTTTCAAAAACCTTTAACGTTAGGAGCAGATGTTGTGGTACATTCACTAACTAAATATATGAATGGCCATTCTGATGTTGTCATGGGTGCATGTATGACAAATAATGAGGCATTATCCAAAGAAATTAAGTTTTTGCAAAATGCTATGGGTATAGTACCATCACCATTCGATTGCTCTCAAGTGCTCAGAAGTTTGAAAACTCTTGCACTCAGAATGAAACAACATTCGGAAAGTTCTCTCCAGATTGCGAAGTACCTTGAAAGCCACCCAAAAGTTGAAGGTGTAATACACCCAGGTTTGCCAAACCACCCGCATTATGAGCTAACCAAAAGACAAACAAGTGGTCATAGTGGAATATTTTCCATTTACATTAAGGGCAATTTGGATTCTTCGAAGAAATTGTTGCAATCGTTGAAAAAGTTCACACTTGCAGAAAGTTTAGGAGGTTATGAAAGTTTGGCTGAGTTACCCAGTGTTATGACTCATGCCTCAGTTCCACCAGAGCAGAGAGAAAAGTTGAGAATAACTGATAACTTAATTAGGCTTTCAGTTGGTTTGGAGGATGTGAAAAGTCTAATTTCGGATTTAGAGCAAGCATTGAAGGCTATTTGAATGAGAAATAATCATAACTCAAGTGTCAATATCTGCCAATCTGCTGTGTTGATATAAATCTTATTTTAAGTATGATTCTTTTATAAAGCTTTTTCTTTGAACTTGCTCAGGGTTTTGTACCTCATTCTTTTTTAGAATTTTACAAATATTGTTTATTTGTATGAAATGTAAATAATTATAATTTGTAATATATAATAAATGTTATAGTTTATAATAGAATATAAATTGAAAAAATAAATAATATTTTATGAATGTTTTATTTTATTAACCTAATTTTATATGATTCTAGTGAACATTTATATTTCAACCAATTTTTCCAACTTTATCATATATTAAATGTAGTTGTATAAAGAATACTTATATAAAATACAGAATGAATATTTTTAATTGCATAAATTAGGAAGTCAGAATTCTTTATTTGGACTAAAATATGATAAAGAAAAAATTCTATTTTAACTTTTATTGATATAAATTATACTCAGATGTTTGTATAAACATCAAAACTCTATTTTTTTGAAAGAATTGGCGAGGGCAGGAAAAAAAATTCTTTAATTAGGTACAATCAAAAAATCGTTTCAATGAAAATTAGAAAAATTTGAATAAAGAATTTCTTCCATGATTTGAGACCGATGTATTATAAAGGTGTACCAAGAAGTTTTAACTTCAGATATGTATTAGGCAAAACCTCGTACAAAAATTACATGAAAACCAATTTGAACAACCCATTTTCCAGTACAGCTTATAGTTTCTGTAGTTTTGAGCACAGAACAAAATAGTAATTTACGTAACAAGTCCGGAAAATAGGGTTTTTTTGGAGGAATAGACAAAATTCCAGGACGAGCGTAAGCGAGTCCTGGAAGTCTGTGAGTCCAAAAAAATCATTTTCGGGCGTGTTGCGTACAATATTTTTTCGGCAACCATGTAAAATAACACTATCGCTGCTGCCTTCCATGTTTTATTGCGATTGTGATCAAAAAACATGCAAATTTTTGACAACTAATTTCATATGAACTGTCAGCCGTTATCTCGGTTGCTATGGATTCTATGATTCTTTTCCGGCCTAGTCCGGGAAGTACGTACTTTCCGGACTTGGCCGGGAAATGCTACTTTCTCAGAGAAAAATCGTCCGGGAAGAGAGCACTTCCCGGACGCCGGACGGTTGCCGAAAAAATATATTTTGAGTCAGAACAATTTCGAGAAATTCTTCGTTCAGTGTGATGGAAAAAGAAGAAGGAGGGTCGCTGTCAACTCAAAATTTGACAATCGTTTGTAAACGGCAAAACAGCTGGTTACGACGTATGATCTACTTCAATGTTTTTTTTTTTTTAATACGATATATGTTTTTATTCAGGTTACCTTACTAATGAATTCTATAAAATACAATATATATAATTTTATTTCGTAATGTTTTTATATTGGCTCAGTTTGGAGGGTTTTATTTTTGTTAGAATTGAAAAAGAATTTTAAATTCAAGATGCCTCAACTCGAAAACCAATCTCAGGTAAATAGAATGAGCAATTCTCAAAAGATAATTGATAATTTAAGAAAGAAAGTTTTCAATTATTTGAGGAATCATAAGTGCAAATGACTTTGTTATAATTCATCAGACTGAATTGGAAGCAGATGTTATCGAAAAAAAAAAACGAGATATGCAAAATCTGTTTCCAATTGTTTTTTTTTATGAATTTTGGTATAAGAAGATTCAATCCCATATTTTAATGAAAGGGAACAAAAGTATTATTTCATAACTAAGTTATTAATATTAGTCTGTAATGCTGTAAGCTGTCTTTATTACTCAAATTTGATTAAGCTCTTATAGAGATTTAGCAACATACAGAAAAATGGAAACTAGAAGAGTCCAAATCAGGAGATTTATTGTTGATTATAGGAAATTTTTCAGAATTGTATGGCATATGCATTATTTGATAATGTACCAGACTCTCCAGATGAACTTGAATTCAATAAGGGAGACCTTCTGACCGTTCTAGAGCAAAATGTAGCTAATATAGAAGGATGGTGGTTATGTTCTCTGAGAGGAAGACAGGTAAGCCATAATTTCAAAATTGTTTAATAAGAAGAATAAATTTTCATCTTCCAATAGGGCATATGTCCAGGAAATAGACTTCGCTTATTACCTAATATCTACGATATTCCGCAAAGGGATTTTTCTTCTGTTGATTCTTCATTGTTTCATAGGACTAATGGCAGGAGGCTACAACAAGAACAGGTAAATCTTTGATTTAGTTAAAAAGGATTGATATGAATAGTAGAATCATTTTATCCAAGAAATTAATATTTATACTCGGTTATAAATTTTAAGATAAACAGGTTTATTAACCTTGGACCTTACATTAGTAGTAGCATTGATTTTTTCATGCAATTTGAAATTGAATTGACGAAAAAATAACAATTCAACGAAGGAATAGAACCCTTCGAGGTCACCTTTGGGTTTTTTTCAATGGTTTCTATTTTTCACATCACCAACTTGTCCCAACAGCTCAAAATTTTTCGACAGTTTCACTATTACCGGCCGAGAAGGTGTCTCTAGACAACCCAAAAGTACTTTAGTTTTGCGAACTGCGACTGCAAAATTTTCACCAATTTTGTAGTGAATTTTTACAATTTCAATGCGTTGTTGAAGCATGTATCGTCCCATTTTTAGTAATGGCGCAGTTTTTACTTGTCAAGCATCGAAAGATGACAGCTGCCCACATTTGGTATTTTTTGGTTCATTTTTAACTATGTACATTGTCCTTGGTCAATTGTATTGAGCGTTCACTAAACATGACTTTTTGAAGTTTATCCTACATTTTTCAGTATTGTTTGTGGTGTTATTGGTGATTTTTTCGCGATATAATTTTCGCACTGCAGTGCAATTACCACAGTAATTTTTCAATATTTACATTCCTATCATTAAAAATTCCACTTATGAGGGAAATAGTCGAACGAAATTATCTCAGACTTTTAGATCCATAACTAGATATTTTCCGAAAAATCGCGACGTTGCCGTGCGTACCGAAAAATCCTTTAAATACCGGATTTTTACACTTAATATTTTCCAAAAAACCGCGTCGTTGCCATATCTACCGAAAAACCCTCCAATGGCCGGATATTTTCGAACGAAATTCTATCCGACTCTCTTCACTATCTATCTTCGGAAAAAAACCGCGACGTTGCCGCTTCTACCGAAAAATCCTCAAAATACAGAATTTTCACACTGAATATTTTCAAAAAATCGCGACGTTGCCATGTCTACCGAAAAATCTTCAAATCGGCGGATTTTTTCGAAACCGCCAAAATTTTTTCTGGGCGTTCGCGCGAAACGTGTTCTGGAACCATCTCTGTGCTCCCGGCGTAACCAGGGGAGACGTCACGTACATCGTTCCCGGACGCAGCAGCCTACGGAAGGCGTAGGAGGACGGGACTCCGGTGCAGATGTGCATGTGCAACAAGACCGATTCCGGCTCCCGGAGCCGATCGATAGCTAATAAAACGCCCCGGACGAGTCCATTCCCTGATTGCAATCCACCAGCCGGTGGAACGTTTCGGACTTCCCGGAATTGTCCGGAACGGCCATGTTGTTGAAAAAAAAACGGTGCGCATTTCACAGTATTGCTTATTATTACCGGCTATCACAAAGAATTTCTTGAATAATTGGAAACGCTACGAAAAAAAGTACGATGTCAGTGTAATTGCCATACCACTTTTTTTCTCATTTGTTCAAAAAAAAAAGGTTTTATGGCAATATTTCTGAACAGGTTTGATTAAAATACACTGCGCAAAAAAATTAACTCACATTATGGAAATCTCAAATTTATTCTACAACTGAAGGTGTTCTCAATGATAATTATTTTTATCAGAATTATGCATGCATATGTTATCCACTTTCAACGTTTTTCTTCGATACAGATGTTTTTTCCCAGCAGAAATAAAAAAAAGATGAGATTATCAGATTTTGAATGTATTGGCTCCATTCTGAAATCAGTTGTTCTCGATCAATTCTAGTGATCAATAGTTTTTCTTTCGTTTGATTTTCTACACTCGATCGCTATGCAACGCGAAACACGAAATTTGACCCAAGAGGAATGTGCCCAAGCGGTAGTTTTGCGAGAAGAAGGGTGGGCATACACAAGAATTGCAGAAAGGTTTGGAGTTTTCCATACAAGTGTGTCCAGAATGTTGCAGCGATTCAGGGAGACAGGTATGAATGTCCGAAGACCAGGACAGGGTAGACCACGGGTAACAACTGCCATTCAAGAACGTTACTTGAGAGTTTGTTCGTTGAGACAACGGTTTGCAACCGCTCACCTCCTTCAAAGTCAGCTTGAGCAAACTTATGGTGTGCAAATTAGCACTCAGACCCTAGCCCATTGAAGGGCGCGTTTGGATTTTGCGAGAGAACATATCCATTGGGAAGAGGCTGATTGGGAAAGAGTTCTCTTCACAGATGAGTCTAGATTCTGCCTCTACCATTGTGATCGACGTTCCCTTGTATACATACGTCCACATGAAAGATATGCTCAGTGCAATTTCCTGAATACTACTGGTTTCGGGGGAGGATCGATTATGGTATGGGGTGGAATATCTTTGACTGCTCGCATAGACCTAGTGGTCGTTGAAAATGGAGCTATGAATGCTGATAGGTATATAAGGAACATTCTTGAAGAGCATGTAGTGCCATTTGCCCCATACATTGGTGAAAATTTCATTTTTATGGACGATAATGCTAGACCCCATCGTGCGCGCATTGTTCAGGAGTACCTTGAAGAGGTTGAAGTCTCTCGAATGAAATGGCCAGCAAGAAGTCCAGATTCAATCCGATTGAGCAGGTTTGGGACAACCTCAATAAAAGGCTGAGAAGTTCAGAAAATCATCCAGCTACTCTTAATGACTTAGGAATCCAACTCAGAGAAATCTGGGAAGGATTAGATCAGAACATTTTAAGATCACTCATTTTCAGTATGAATCGTCGTTGCCGAGCTGTAATTAACGCAAGGGGTGGAAATACCAAGTATTAAACCACTTATCAGCATTCCAGTATTTTAAAAATGGTTTATTTCTCTTCTTTCACATAAGATTCGGTGAAATCCTGAATTCTTCTTCCATTTAATGTGTCTTGTTTCGTTCAAAACCTTCCCGAGAGAACATAAAAAATAAGTTATAAAGTCAATGTAGAGTTAACTTTTATTAAAATTGAGATTTTCAGATTGTGCGTTAATTTTTTTGCGCAGTGTATTTAAAAACAACAAAATTTTCATCTTGAATTAAATGTGAAGGTACTTGGTCTTCAACAATTTGCAGTTTTCAGTTAAATCTAACTAGAGTGTCCACAGCTTAGCCTCTAACTTGTTTCACATATGACCTGGATATACCACCAGTTGATATCCAGCAAGTTGACCCTTGTGCTAAAATTTTACAATTTCTTGACAATTATCTATTTTCAATGTGAAACCCGTTGTTTTCTTTCAATTTCGGAGTCACTCAGAGTAAAGTACTTTTAATTATCATCCATGGCGATGACTTTGTTATTTGCAAAATGAAATTTTCGATTTTTTTTAATACTAAGAGAACGGAGGTAAATATTGACTTTTTGATAATCATTGAGAACTGTACTGGGTGTTCAAAATGAGATAATTCATTGATGACTTATTCAGATGTTATTATCGGGCTTATTCTAAATGGAAAAAAATAATGGAATTAGACAGGATAGATACCAAACCTTTTCGAAGATAATAAAATAATAATATAGATAATAATAATATAAAATAATGAATCGTCTCATTTTGAAGACCCAGTGGTGTTCTCAATTCCGTTTTTCTAGTTTAGGAAAATTTCAGCGTTTAATTGTAATAGAGCATCTGAGCATCGCATCACTGGTGGAACATCCTATATATAGCCACCGAATCATAGTCTGCATTCTAGTTTGTCTATCTCAGATGATTGTCCATTTTCGAAATATTGCTGTATTTTTTGTTCTGTTGAAAATTTTACATTTCTTCAAAAACATTCTTGTAGCAACTTTTGATGTAGAATTTGATGACGTTGATTGAGTTTTGCGCAGACAAGGACACTAACATATTTTTACATATTGCCATAGAGCTGAAAAATATAGTATACATACATGATATTTTTCTGAAGTCGCGTTCGAAGTCCCAACAGGTGGCCTGCTAGGTCGCCTGACCTATAGGCTTTTACCTTTGGGGAAGATTAAAAGATATATGTAATCTTCCCTATAGACGTAAGGTCAGGCGCAATTGTCGTGAATTAGTCTCTCATGAAAATTGGCCCTCAGACATAGAGTAATAAACATAGATAGAGGGAGTATATGCCATTGTCCCAAAC